>NC_057802.1:577271368-577507567 GCF_018294505.1 Triticum aestivum
AAACACATTAGTCCCTCAACCAGGTTTGTCGTCAATACTCCAAAACCAACTAGGGGTGGCACTAGATGCACTTACAGGCTCTTATGAGGCCCTCGAGAGTACAGGTATGTAGTAGCAGTCTCCCTTTAGCAAAGTGATCTAAGGTTATCAGTCCACGAAAAGTAATAGGTACAATGGTATCCTTTTCTTTAATCTACCCTGGAATAGATACAAATAGTACTACTTCTTACTTAAACACGCATGATGCAATACACTTAGTTACAACACGTTGGCCCACATGTATGGTGCACTTGTGAAATTGTTTATGCATACACCTCTTCATTTGCCATGATGTCCTTAAGCTTGAAACAACACGAGCATACATACGATACTACTAGTATGGTCTACGGGTACCACTTGGGATAACGAAAGGATCAGAACTATGCATCCCTCTCCAAGGAAAACGACACTCTGTGCTACGATCAATCATATAATATTTGTTGTTGCCGACTGTACTTGCTTATAAACACTATGTTGATTAGTTTAGTCCTACTTCGAAACCAGTAGGTACTGGTTCCTTTAGATTTTACAAGTCCATGACCAACCACAAACAAGAGAGAAACTGTGTGCAAAGCATATGATACTTTGATGATACATGTACATGTGGAAGCAAAACGTGTACAACTAGCATAATAAAGTTAAAATTATTGGCATGAACTTTTTTTCTTGCGTGGTATATTGGCATGAACTTTGTACTCATGTGGTGCGATTTGTTCACTTTGGCTATCGTGCTTCCGCCAAACTTACTCCCTCCAATCCAAATTAACTGTCACAGCTAGAGACTAACAAAATAGTTCCCCTCCGTCGCATAATATACCGCGCATTTCGTTCTTGCAAAAGTCATTCTTCACAAACTATGACCTAGTGTATAGAGAAAATTATCTATATCTACAATATCATATATATATATAATATGAAGGTATATTTCATGATTAATCTGATGGTATTGATTTGGTATTCTAGAGGTTTAGAAATTTATCTATAAACATGGTCAAAATTGAAATAAAGCGCTATATTTTGAGATAGAGAATAATCTCATGTAACATATTTTACACTATGTGTGGTAGACCAATAGAGTTGATTACTAAAAAAAATCTTTCTAGAAGAACACGGACTATAGTCCCTTAGGGGTTGTTTGGTTCGCGCCCGGCACTAAACTAGTATTGTTATACTTTAATGAGCTGGTGGGCTCCACATTATTACATACTCTTTCTAAGACATTGGAGTATAAAATTATTTCTAATACGTTACCAGGCCAGAGCACCAAGCAAACACTTTCCTGTCAGGCTCGCCTGACAAGGAAACAAACGCAAGTTTTCCAGGCCCAACTCAGGCACCAATTTTCTTCAGGCATGTTGCCCAGGACACGAACCAAACAACCCTTTATATCAGACATGTACATTGCGAAGGGCTAAGATTCTGCCGAACCATGGTCTAGTACAATATAGTTGTCTAAAAAAGCAGTGGTATTGACCTGTTTTTACATCATATCCAAGCCTTGCAGATGGTTAGGTCCTGTATGCCTTCCATTCCTGATGGATTACATCATCTCAAGCATATCTCTCTCCCTCCCTCCCTCCATCCATCCCTCCTCTCTCTCTCTCTCCCCCTCCCTCTCTCTCTATCATCGACTTTGCCCTTGTTAGTTCCGCAATACATAATATCCACAAGGGGTTTGTTTTATCCTTATAACACAACTAGTGGGATACAAGAACAACACCATAGGCAGTGTATCCTTCTATAAGGACGGGTCATGTTTAGTCTACGAAAGGTTGGCGAGTATATTAGTTATTCATCTCTACTTTTTTTGGTCGAGTCTTGAAAACAACATGGTACCCGTGCCTTAATTATCCTTTCTCCAAAGAGATTCGGCCATGGATGTTTGCATGCTTTGGTTCATTGCGCCCCTACTCACCCAGATGACTACACTTAGACTCATTTGCCAAGATGGTTGCACATGCTCACTGGTCTAGCCTCATATAGCATATGCAATTTGTATCCCTGATTGGACATGCTCACTGGTGTGGCCTCATATGAATCCCCTTTGGTACTTCTGGTTATGCGCGATACCCTATCGAGGTTATGGCCGTAAGAAAAACTGACACTGAGCCTTAATTTCCCTTTTTCCAAAGATATTTGGCTACAGATGTGTGTGCACTTTGGTTCATTGTCCCTTTCTGACCCTGGCGACTATGCTCACACTCATTTGCAAAACTGGTTGGACATGCTCACGGGTGTAGCCTCATGTACCATATGTAAATTGTGTCCTGGTTGTTGCACCAGAGCATACTACAGGACAATGCCTAGTAGGTTAAGCAAAATAGGATGGCCTAGACGAGCAGATGATTTTTTCTTTAAAATTAGTATTTGGAGGACGTCCCCAATGATGATGAATAAATAGGATGTGGCGGGGTCATCCAAAAGCATAACTTCCTTGCAGCTAATCCATTTACTACCACACATTCCACTACCATAGGATGGAGGTTCAACCCCAAATTACTTTCCTATAAAAGGATATATTGGAAGCAGAGAGCTGCTATTGTACAGGTGAAATTTGGAGATGAATATAATAAATTCTTGTGATCAAAAGAAACCATAAAAGATAGAGCAAACCACATTGCAACACTCCTGGATGAGCTTGGGCAGGAAGTCAATGAGCATCAAGAAAAGGCTACTGTTCTTTAGAGGGCACCTAAGAAAAGACTTAGCAATATTTCTCCTATTTATGAGGCCTTTGATCTTGATGCTTTACTGGATAGATGTGATGGTTTGCCGGATTTGGAAGTTCCTTTTTCTAGGGAAGATATAGATGAGGTAGTGGCACAACCTCCTTCAGATAAAACACCCAGACTAGATGGGTTTGATGGTGCATTCGTCAAGGCCCGTTGGAACATCATTTCTGTGGATTTTTATAAGCTTATACATGATTTATTTCAAGGTAATGTCACTGCACTACAAAAATAAACACCAAACTCTTGGCCAACATACTCTAGAAAAATCATTCTCAAGTTTGTGCACATGAACCAGTATGGTTTCTTAAAAACAAGATCCCTAGAAGATTGCTTGCTATGGGCATTTGAATACGTACATCTGCGGCATCAGCCTAAATAGGAGATCATCATTCTTAAACTGGATTTTGAGGAAACTTCGGACCTAATTGAACATCAACTCATTTTAAACATTTTAGAAGCTAGATGATCTGGGCAGAGATGGATTGGTTGGATAAAAATATTTTTTGACTCTAGAACTTCTGGTGTGCTTTTAAATGGGAGCTTTGGTGATGGTGTCCTACATAGGGGGGTGCTAACTACGTCGGGTCCCAAGTATTGGTTGGACCGAGGCCCCCCAAACTACCAACTAGTGGGTCACGCTTGTCAGGGCCCTCGGCGTACTCAAGATGGAATCTTCCGAAGACTTGACACCTACCCCAGGACAAGATGCGATCCTCGGCATGTTTATACCTTGATTTAACCGACCTAGGTGCAACCCTAGGTAACCCAGATGTCTATATAAGACGAGGGGTTTTAGACCGTAGAGGCGGATTCATTCACATAAGATCTCGAGTTAGACCAACTTATACTTTGTACCCCATCCACAATCAATACAATACAAGAAGGGCGTAGGGTTTTAACCCTTCAAGAGGGCCTCTACCATCTAGACGTGTCTCGTCTTTGTCCTATTACCATCTAGCCAAGATCACCAACTCAGGAACCTCTACCCGAGATCTGCCGGATTTAGCTCTGTCATTAGGAAAACTATTCCAATGTAAAAGGGGAGCATGGAAGGGAGAACCTCTCTCTCCTTTGCCCTTTGTTCTCGTTGCTGGTTTTTATAGTCCATCATCAGTGAAGTAATGAGAAACAACATCATCACAGCTCCTCCAAATATCAATTCATGTCCTGATTTCCTTGCCATTCAATATGCTGATGACACAATTCTTCTTCTGCCAACTGATAATGTGTAATTGCTCCAGATCAGAAACTTTTTGTTGCACTTTGCTTCTTAAACTAGGCTTCAAAGTAAACTATCACAAATCTGTGACAATTCCAATTAATGTTGCCTCTGGTAAAATTGAGTCCATAATAACACTCTTGGATGGCAACTGGGCACATTTCCTTTCACTTATTTGGGGTTGCCACCCAACACAAGCAAGCTAAAAATATAAGACTTCAATGCAATGATGCAGAGAATTGAGGGGATAATTTTAGGTTGTTCAACCCTAATTTCATATGATGGAAGATTACAGCTTATCAAAACAGGTTTATCCTCTCTGGCTGCCTATTTCATGTGATGTCTTGCCCTTCCTTTGGGGGTAGTGGAATAGATCAATAAGTACTTGAGGCACTACTTATGGACAAAGTTTTGATCTGAAGAAATGGGATCGACTTTCATTTCTTGGGAGATGGTTTGCAAACCCAAAATTCATGCAAGTCTAAGAGTACTAGATATAGTCAAGCAAAACAAAAACTGCTCCTAACAATCACAAGTTCTATGGGGATCCTACTAGGCTTATGCACCTTCTTATGGTAGAATTGATGGATCATTTTCGTGGAATCACACTTGAAACTTATTCCCTGTTCAAGGAAGTTCCTGTTGGGGAACGTAGTAATTTTAAAAGTTTCCTACGCACACGCAATATCATGGTGATGCATAGCAACGAGAGGGGAGTGTGTTGTCTACGAACCCTCGTAGACCGTAAGCGGAAGCATTATGACAACGCGGTTGATGTAGTCGTACGTCTTCACGATCGAGCGATCCTAGCACCGAAGGTACGGCACCTCCGCGGACTGCACACGTTCAGCTCGGCGACGTCCCACAAACTCATGATCCAATAGAGCTTCGAGGGAGAGCTTCGTCAGCACGACGGCGTAATGATGGTGATGATGAAGTTACCGACGCAGGGCTTCGCCTAAGCACCGCTACGATATGACCGAGGTGGATTATGGTGGAGGGGGCACCGCACACGGCTAAGAGATCAATGATCAACTTGTGTATATGGGGTGCCCCCCTACCCCGTATATAAAGGAGTGGAGGAGGGGGAGGGCCGACCCTCTCTATGGTGCGCCCTAGGGGAGTCCTACTCCCACCGGGAGTAGGATTCCCCCCTTCCAAGTTGGAGTAGGAGAGGGAAGGAAAGGGAAGGAGGGAGGAAGGAAAGGGGGGCTGGCCCCCCTCCCAATTCAGATTGGGCTTGGGGGGCCCTCCTTTGCTCCTTTCCCCTCTTTTCCACTAATGTCCAATAAGGCCCATATACCTTCCGGGGGGTTCCGGTAACCTCCCGGTGCTCCGGTATATTCCCGATCTCACCCGAAACCATTCTGATATCCAAATATAGTCGTCCAATATATCGATCTTTATGTCTCGACCATTTCGAGACTCCTCGTCATGCCCGTGATCATATCCGGGACTCCGAACTACCTTCGGTACATCACAACACATAAACTCATAATACCGATCGTCACCGAACGTTAAGCGTGCGAACCCTACGGGTTCGAGAACTATGTAGACATGACCGAGACATGTCTCCGGTCAATAACGAATAGCGGAACCTAGATGCTCATATTGGTTCCTACATATTCTACGAAGCTCTTTATCGGTCAAACCGCATAACAATATACGTTGTTCCCTTTGTCATCGGTATGTTACTTGCCCGAGATTTGATCGTCGGTATCTCAATACCTAGCTCAATCTCGTTACAGGCAAGTCTCTTTACTTGTTCTGTAGTGCATAATCCCGTAACTAACTCATTAGTCACATTGCTTGCAAGGCTTATAGTGATGTGCATTACCGAGAGGGCCCAGAGATACCTCTCCGACAATCGGAGTGACAAATCCTATTCTCGATCTATGCCAACTCAACGAACGCCATCGGAGACACCTGTAGAGCACCTTTATAATCACCCAGTTATGTTGTGACGCTTGGTAGCACACAAAGTGTTCCTCCGGTATTCAGGAGTTGCATAATCTCATAGTCATAGGAACATGTATAACTCATGGAGAAAGCAATAGCAGTAAACTAAACGATCAAGTGCTAAGCTAACGAAATGGGTCAAGTCAATCACATCATTCTCCTAATGATGTGATCCCGTTAATCAAATGACAACTCATGTCTATTGCTGGGAAACTCAACCATCTTTGATCAACGAACTTGTCAAGTAGAACCATACTAGTGACACTATGTTTGTCTATGTATTCACACATGTATTATGTTTCCGGTTAATACAATTCTAGCATGAATAATAAACATTTATCATGATATGAGGACATAAATAATAACTTTATTATTGCCTGTAGGGCATATTCCTTCAGTCTCCCACTTGCACTAGAGTCAATAATCTAGATTACACAATAATGATTCTAACACCCATGGAGTCTTGGTGCTGATCATGTTTTGCTCGTGGAAGAGGCGTAGTCAACGGGTCTGCAACATTCAGATCCGTATGTATCTTGCAAATCTCTATGTCTCCCACCTGGACTTGATCCCGGATGGAATTGAAGCGTCTCTTGATGTGCTTGGTTCTCTTGTGAAATCTAGATTCCTTTGCCATGGCAATTGCACCAGTATTGTCACAAAAGATTTTCATTGGACCCGATGCACTAGGTATGACACCTAGATCGGATATGAACTCCTTCATCCAGACTCCTTCATTTGCTGCTTCCAACGCAACTATGTACTCCGCTTCACACGTAGATCCCGCCATGATGCTTTGTTTAGAACTGCACCAACTGACAGCTCCACCGTTTAATATAAACACATATCCGGTTTGCGATTTAGAATTCCGGATCAGTGTCAAAGCTTGCATCGACGTAACCATTTACGACGAGCTCTTTGTCACCTCCGTAAACGAGAAACATATCCTTAGTCCTTTTCTGGTATTTCAGGATGTTCTTGACCGCTGTCCAGTGATCCACTCCTGGATTACTTTGGTACCTCCCTGCTAAACTAATAGCAAGGCACATACCAGGTCTGGTACACAGCATTGCATACATGATAGAGCCTATGGCTGAAGCATAGGAAACACTTTTCATTTTCTCTCTATCTTCTGCAATGGTCGGGCACTGAGTCTGACTCAACTTCACACCTTGTAACACAGGCAAGAACCCTTTCTTTGCTTGATCCATTTTGAACTTTTTCAAAACTTTATCAAGGTATGTGCTTTGTGAAAGTCCAATTAAGCATCTTGATCTACCTCTATAGATCTTGATGGCCAATATATAAGCAGCTTCGCCGAGGTCTTTCATAGAAAAACTCTTATTCAAGTATCCTTTTATGCTATCCAGAAATTCTATATCATTTCCAATCGACAATATGTCATCCACATATAATATTAGAAATGCTACAGAGCTCCCACTCACTTTCTTGTAAATACAGGCTTCTCCAAAAGTCTGTATAAAACCATATGCTTTTATCACACTATTAAAACGTTTATTCCAACTCCGAGAGGCTTGCACCAGTCCATAAATGGATCGCTGGAGCTTGCACACTTTGTTAGCACCCTTCGGATCGACAAAACCTTCTGGTTGCATCATATACAACTCTTCTTCCAGAAATCCATTCAGGAATGCAGTTTTGACATCCATTTGCCAAATTTCATAATCATAAAATGCGGCAATTGCTAACATGATTCGGACAGACTTAAGCATTGCTACGGGTGAGAAAGTCTCATCGTAGTCAACCCCTTGAACTTGTCGAAAACCTTTCGCAACAAGTCGAGCTTTGTAGACAGTAACATTGCCGTCAGCGTCAGTCTTCTTCTTGAAGATCCATTTAATCTCTATGGCTTGTCGATCATCGGGCAAGTCAACCAATGTCCACACTTTGTTCTCATACATGGATCCCATCTCAGATTTCATGGCCTCAAGCCATTTTTCGGAATCTGGGCTCACCATCACTTCTTCATAGTTCATAGGTTCGCCATGGTCAAGTAACATGACTTCCAGAATAGGATTACCGTACCACTCTGGTGCGGATCTTACTCTGGTTGACCTACGAGGTTCGGTAGTAACTTGATCTGAAGATTCATGATCAATATCATTAGCTTCCTCACTAATTGGTGTAGGTGTCACATGAACCGGTTTCTGTGATGAACTACTTTCCAATAATGGAGTAGGTACAGTTACCTCATCAAGTTCTACTTTCCTCCGACTCACTTCTTTCGAGAGAAACTCCCTCTCTAGAAAGGATCCATTCTTAGCAACAAATGTCTTGCCTTCGGATCTATGATAGAAGGTGTACCCAACAGTTTCCTTTTGGTATCCTATGAAGACACATTTCTCCGATTTGGGTTCGAGCTTATCAGGTTGAAGTTTTTTGCATAAGCATCGCAGCCCCAAACTTTAAGAAACGACAACTTTGGTTTCTTGCCAAACCACAGTTCATAAAGCGTCGTCTCAACGGATTTTGATGGTGCCCTATTTAACGTGAATGCAGCCGTCTCTAAAGCATAACCCCAAAACGATAGCGGTAAATCAGTAAGAGACATCATAGATCGCACCATATCTAGTAAAGTACGGTTACGACGTTCGGACATACCATTACGCTGTGGTGTTCCGGGTGTCGTAAGTTGCGAAACTATTCAGCATTGTTTCAAATGTAGACCAAACTCGTAACTCAAATATTCTCCTCCACGATCAGATCGTAGAAACTTTATTTTCTTGTTATGATGATTTTCCACTTCACTCTAAAATTCTTTGAACTTTTTAAATGTTTCAGACTTATGTTTCATTAAGTAGATATACCCATATCTGCTCAAATCATCTGTGAAGGTTAGAAAATAATGATACCCGCCGCGAGCCTCAATATTCATTGGACCACATACATCAGTATGTATGATTTTCAACAAATCTGTTGCTCGCTCCATTTTTCCGGAGAACGGCGTTTTAGTGATCTTGCCCATGAGGCATGGTTCGCAAGTACCAAGTGATTCATAATCAAGTGATTCCAGAAGTCCATCAGTATGGAGTTTCTTCATGCGCTTTACACCAATATGACCCAAACGGCAGTGCCACAAATAAGTTGTACTATCATTATCAACTCTGCATCTTTTGGCTTCAACATTATGAATACTAGATGATACCCCACACGTTGTTGCGGGATATTTGCTCAGTCTTTTTGGATGCATGCATATTAAAAAAAGTCAATGATTGAACTTGGAAAAAAGGCATGATACTAGGCAAGGAATTGCTCAAATAAAGTTAAAAAATCCTGTTCCATAATGCATTAAATTTATTAGCAATTGAGTCGTAGGAGATTGGGGACTTGTAAAATACGGTTACCAAATTACGGATCTAATATGCAACAAAAAGAAGTTAGTGATTTGAAAGTTTCACACCGAAAATTAATGTACACACATACAACAGGGGTGAAAGTACAATATATTCAATGGAAAGAAGTAATAAGAAGTTGCATAGTTGAACAGTACTGATGTAGCCATGGATTCATTCCGATATATGCAAATATCTGTTGGGTGCGCCGAAGAGATAAACAATCAGCTTAATAGTCAAAGGACCTACCTGCAAGTATATATATGAAAAAATCGCAAAAAAAGTAAAAAAAAAAGAATTGTATTAGCATTGCAAGTATATATATTATATAGTCAAAGAACACTGAAAATTAATGTACACACACACTTGGTTGAAGCATCAGCTTAATAGTCAAATAGCCTACCTACAAGAATATGAGACAAAAAGAATTGAAAAGCAACTTCGATCGAGATTAGTGCTCCCTTTCCTGAAACAAATTTAACTGTGTGCAAGTATATATCGACTTACCGATCTATCCATCTCTTGTGGGGAAAACATAATTTACTGAATTCAAAAATTGCTTACCACTGTCACCAGCATGAACAAAGTAGGGATGCACTCACCTGTCCATACAACACATTTCTAAAAACACAAAAGGAATTTAGGGTATTGATTCATACTGTACAATGAATTAAGGCGGAGTGGAGAAACTGTATCTAGAGAGGGATAAAATGGCACCTAGGTGTTGTCAGCATCATAGAGAAGACAGCAATGGTCGCCGAGCGTCCAGCCAGGCTTCTTCATATCAGGCATGGTGAAGGCTTGATGGGAATGAAACTCAAGCAAATCTGTAGCCCCCTCTTACCCCAATAGTTTCTTCATATCAACTATCAAGTCGAGCATAGGCAAGAACTCGTCCTCCACCCTGTCCTGCTGTCCAGCTCCTGCTCCGGCTTCAGAGGGCCGTCACTTGCGCTGCTTCTCTATTACGATAAAGCCGGCTGACGACTAATCGGCCGCTGAGTCGTAGGAGTTGATCCCCCGCCGGCGCTGTCGGCAGCCTGCTGGCAGCGACAGGTACCAGCTATTGGCAGTAGTAGGTTATCCTAGTGGGAGCGGCTTGCCGTGGAGCGTCAGCAGGGCTCGGGCCGTGGTGCCGGTGAGCAGGTAGGTGAGGAAGCCCCGTTTCTCGCCGGCGAGATGGACCTGGAGGTATTGCTGCTGCTAGTGTCGGTGTCCTCGATGGCTCGGAGAGACGTTGATGGTGACTTTGAGGGAGGAAGAGAGGGCACCGTAGTGGAGGAGGAGATTGTGGAAGTCGCCGATGTTGCTGGAGGCAGAGACGCACGCGTTGACGCCCTTGGCTCATGATAATCATCTACTCCTGCAACATCAAAATCATGGATATGAGAATGAGGAGGGGGCTGGTATAGGATGGTGAAGAGTAGTGACATGGCTGGATGAAGTGGTAGCCTGAGATGTGTCGGTGAATGCAAAGAGGGACGAAGGATTTATGGGGATGAAGTCCAAGAGAGATGAACCGAGGGGCTTCGTGGAGGAGGCATCTGTCTGTTACCCTGCATGACGAAGGAGAAGATATATTAATTAGATTTGATGGCGACTAAAGAAGACGAAGAGGGAGAAGAAAATCAAGTGGCGTTTGCATGGAAAATCCTCAGGGGAAAAAGAACAGTGCCGTGAAGACAGGAAACGCTGCGCAGCGGAGGAATCCTTTCGTAAAAAAAGAGAGATGACATCAACAATAGTAATGCAGGTAGTGGGACCGCTGATATGGATAGGTTGCATGTCAAGAGAATTAACTTAGTGGGGATGAACTATTTAGGTATTATAGATGTGTATTACTACTATCGAGATTCAACTCAAATAGACCACTCTTCAAGGGTGCATGACCATAAAAGATATTACTCATATAAATAGAACAACCAATATTCTTAGATTTAACTGAATAACCGTCTCACATCAAACAAGATCCAGATATAATGTTCATGCTTAACGCTGGCACCAAATAACAATTATTCAGGTCTAAAATTAATCCCGAAGGTAGATGTAGAGGTAGTGTGCCGACGGCGATCACATCGACTTTGGAACCATTTCCCAGGCGCATCGTCACCTCGTCCTTAGCCAATCTTCGCTCAATCCGTAGTCCCTATTTCGAGTTGCAAATATTAGCAACAGAACCAGTATCAAATACCCAGGTGCTACTGCGAGCTTTAGTAAGGTACAAATGAATAACATGTATATCACATATACCTTTGTTCACCTTGCCATCCTTCTTATCCGCCAAATACTCGGGGAAGTTCCGCTTCCAGTGACCAGTCTCTTTGCAGTAGAAGCACTCAGTCTTAGGCTTAGGTCCAGACTTAGGTTTCTTCTCCTGAGCAGCAACTTGTATGCCGTTCTTCTTGAAGTTCCCCTTCTTTTTCCCTTTAGCCTTTTTTTTGAAACTGGTGGACTTGTTGACCAGCAACACTTGATGCTCCTTCTTGATTTCTACCTCCGCAGCCTTTAGCATTGCGAAGAGCTCGGGATTTGTCTTATCCATCCCTTGCATATTATAGTTCATCCCGAAGCTCTTGTAGCTTGGTGGCAGTGATTGAAAAATTCTGTCAATGACACTATCATCCGGAAGATTAACTCCCAGTTGAATCAAGTGATTATTATACCCAGACATTTTGAGTATATGTTCACTAACAGAACTATTCTCCTCCATTTTACAGCTGTAGAATTTATTGGAGACTTCATATCTCTCAATCCGGGCATTTGCTTGAAATATTAACTTCAACTCCTGGAACATCTCATATGTTCCATGATGTTCAAAACGTCGTTGAAGTCCCGGTTCTAAGCCGTAAAGCATGGCACACTGAACTATCGAGTAGTCATCAGCTTCGCTCTGCCAGACGTTCTTAACATCATCAGTAGCATCTGCAGCAGGCCTGGCACCCAGCGGTGCTTTCAGGACGTAATTCTTCTGTGCAGCAATGAGGATAATCCTCAAGTTACGGACCCAGTCTGTGTAATTGCTACCATCATATTTCAACTTTGCTTTCTTAAGGAACGCATTAAAATTCAACGGAACAACAGCATGGGCCATCTATCTACAACAACCTAGACAAGCAAAATACTATCAGGTACTAAGTTCATGATAAATTTAAGTTCATTAATCATATTACTTAAGAACTCCCACTTAGATAGACATCTCTCTTATCATCTAAGGGGTCACGTGATCTAAATCAACTAAACCATAACCGATCATCACGTGAAATGGAGTAGTTTTCAAGGGTGAACATCACTATGTTGATCATATCTACTATATGATTCACGTTCGACCTTTCGGTCTCAGTGTTCCGATGCCATATCTGCATATGCTAGGCTCGTCATGTTTAACCCGAGTATTCTGCGTGTGCAAAACTGGCTTGCACTCGTTGTATAAGAACGTTGAGCTTATCACACCCGATTATCACGTGGTGTCTCGGCACAACGAACTTTGGCAACGGTGCATATTCAGGGAGAACACTTATACCTTGAAATTTTTAGTGAGAGATCATCTTATAATACTACCGTCAATCAAAGCAGAATAAGATGCATAAAGGATAAACATCACATGCAATCAATAAGTGATATGATATGGCCATCATCATCTTGTGCCTTTGATCTCCATCTCCAAAGCACCGTCATGATCACCATCGTCACCGGCGCGACACCTTGATCTCCATCGTAGCATCGTTGTCGTCTCGCCAACTATTGCTACTACGACTATCGCGACCGCTTAGTGATAAAGTAAGCAATTACATGCCGATTGCATTTCATACAATAAAGCGACAACCATATGGCTCCTGCCAGTTGCCGATAACTCCATTACAAAACATGATCATCTCATACAATAAAATATAGCATCATGTCTTGACCATATCACATCACAACATGCCCTGCAAAAACAAGTTAGACGTCCTCTACTTAGTTGTTGCAAGTTTTACGTGGCTGCTACGGGCTGAGCAAGAACCGTTCTTACCTACGCATCAAAACCACAACGATATTTCGTCAAGTTAGTGTTGTTTTAACCTTCAACAAGGACCGGGTGTAGTCACACTCGGTTCAACTAAAGTTGGAGAAACTTACACCCGCCAGCCACCTGTGTGCAAAGCACGTCGGTAGAACCAGTCTCGCGTAAGCGTACGCGTAATGTCGGTCTGGGCGGCTTCATCCAACAATACCACCGAACCAAAGTATGACATGCTGGTAAGCAGTATGACTTGTATCGCCCACAACTCACTTGTGTTCTACTCGTGCATATAACATCTACGCATAAACCTGGCTCGGATGCCACTGTTGGGGAATGTAGTAATTTCAAAATTTTGCTACGCACACGCAAGATCATGGTGATGCATAGCAACGAGAGGGGAGAGTGTTGTCTACGTACCCTCGTAGACCGTAAGCGGAAGCGTTATGACAACGCGGTTGATGTAGTCGTACGTCTTCACGATCGACTGATCCTAGCACCGAAGGTACGACACCTCCGCAGACTGCACACGTTCAGCTCGGCGATGTCCCATGAACACACGATCCAGTAGAGCTTCGAGGGAGAGCTTCGTCAGCACGACGGCGTGATGACGGTGATGATGAAGTTACCGACGCAGGGCTTCGCCTAAGCACCGCTGCGATATGACCGAGGTGGATTATGGTGGAGGGGGGCACCGCACACGGCTAAGAGATCAATGATCAACTTGTGTCTATGGGGTGCCCCCCTCCCCCGTATATAAAGTAGTGGAGGAGGGGGAGGGCCGGCCCTCTCTATGGCGCGCCCTAGGGGAGTCCTACTCCCACCGGGAGTAGGATTCCCCCCCTTCCAAGTTGGAGTAGGAGAGGGAAGGAAGGGAAGGAGGGAGGAAGGAAAGGGGGGGCCGGGCCCCCTCCCAATTCGGATTGGGCTTGGGGGGGCGCCCCTCCTTTGCTCCTTTCCCCTCTTTTCCACTAAGGCCCAATAAGGCCCATATACCCCCCGGGGGGTTCCGGTAACCTCCCAGTGCTCCGGTATATTCCCGATCTCACCCGGAACCATTCCGATGTCCAAATATAGTCGTCCAATATATCGATCTTTATGTCTCGACCATTTCAAGACTCCTTGTCATGCCCGTGATCATATCCGGGACTCCGAACTACCTTCGGTACATCAAAACACATAAACTCATAATGCCGATCATCACCGAACGTTAAGCGTGTGGACCCTACGGGTTCGAGAACTATGTAGACATGAACGATACACGTCTCCGGTCAATAACCAATAGCGGAACCTGGATGCTCATATTGGTTCCTACATATTCTACGAAGATCTTTATCGGTCAAACCGCATAACAATATACGTTGCTCCCTTTGTCATCGGTATGTTACTTGCCCGAGATTTGATCGTCGGTATCTCAATACCTAGCTCAATCTCTTTACCGACAAGTCTCTTTACTCGTTCTGTAGTGCATCATCCCGTAACTAACTCATTAGTCACATTGCTTGCAAGGCTTATAGTGATGTGCATTACCGAGAGGGCCCATAGATACCTCTCCGACAATCGGAGTGACAAATCCTATTCTCGATCTATGCCAACTCAACGAACACCATCGGAGACACCTGTAGAGCACCTTTATAATCACCCAGTTATGTTGTGACGCTTGGTAGCACACAAAGTGTTCCTCCGGTATTCAGGAGTTGCATAATCTCATAGTCATAGGAACATGTATAACTCATGGAGAAAGCAATAGCAGTAAACTAAACGATCAAGTGCTAAGCTAACGAAATGGGTCAAGTCAATCACATCATTCTCCTAATGACGTGATCCTGTTAATCAAATGACAACTCATGTCTATGGCTAGGAAACTCAACCATCTTTGATCAACGAACTTGTCAAGTAGAACCATACTAGTGACACTATGTTTGTCTATGTATTCACACATGTATTATGTTTCCGGTTAATAAACATTTATCATGATATGAGGAAATAAATAATAACTTTATTATTGCCTCTAGGTCATATTTCCTTCAGTTCCAAAGTGCAATGTAGGCTCATGGCAGTCAGTGCTTCTTTGGGGGGATGATTGGAATGGCCAACCCCTAGTTTATCCATACCCCAACCTGCATTATTTTGCCATTGGGAACAATACTTCTTTGGTAGACATGGCCACCTATCAAGATTTCTCTCTCAACATTTCCACAAGCTACTTTAAAATCAAGCTTTCTCACAACTTACTGAACTTGAGCAGACCCTAAGCCAGCTGAACTTCTCTACAACTGCTGACAATTGGTCATATAGCTGGAAAACAAAATACTACTCATCTAGGAGAATCTATAAGCACATCATGGGTCCCTTAGACTCCCATTGCATCTTCAAATGGCTTTGGAAATGTGCAAGCAGAATAAGACACAATTTTTTTCATGTCCAGCACTGTATGTAGAGTGAACACAAGGGGCCTACTTAAAAGAAAATCCTTTCACATGGATTCATATGATTGCGTGTTGTGCAATGGACACATTGAAGAAAGTATACAATATCTGCCTTGGTACTATTCATTTGCACAAGATTGGTGGGCTTCAATCTCTCCAAACAGACTCAGAGAAATTTCATTATTTCATGAAGTGTTGTTCATCCATCTTTCCGAAGCAGATTGCCATGGACATCATCACCATGGTTTCTGGAACATTTTGATGCGGAGAAATATAAAAAATTTAAGAAAGTGCCAGGGATTTTGTGTTGAAAGCATATGCTCAATCAAGACTTTCATTGGTTAACCATAGAACTAAGGCAAAGAACCTAGATTTTCTCAATCAGTGGATTGCTTCCCAAATTTGATTGTTGATTTCTTTATCTTTGTTATTATGCAAGAGAAAACTTGAGTTGGTTAGTTGCCGATTCCCATCTGCTTGTTTTTTTTCTTTATTTTTACATATTTTACTTTAATGAAAAATATACCATAGAACTATTGTTCTACGGTTTCAGTGTAAGAAAAATGATCTCCACAATCCTTTACATTTGTTGTCGCCGATTGGCTTACTAGAAGAACCATTAAAAAACATGGGAATCAACAACTGAATACTAACCTCAAACCCAAAGATATCCTCATTCACTATATTTTTGTAGGCTTTTTTTAGGCCCCAACCACAGAGGTTTGTAGATAGTAGCAGTTTCCATTTGGAATATTGTAAGTACCCTAGAATCAATATACACATATAGGTTTTTTATGGGCGGCTGCTATGGATCAGTCAGCTGATCTTAGGGAAAGATCATCAACCTGCCGAGCCGTCTGGTTAGACGCACATACACTAGTAGAAAACAGGGCTTTGGTTCGGCCAGAAAAGAGCATTAATCCCGATTGCATTACGAACCGAGACTAATGTGAGCATTAGTCCCGGTTCGAGCGGCTAGGGCACCGTACAAGCATTAGTCTCGGTTCAAATGGGACCTTTAGTCCCGGTTGGTGCCACGAACCGGGACTAAAGGGTGCGATGCCCATTAGTACCGGTTCGTGGCACCAACCGGTACTAAAGGTTAGACCTTTAGTCCCGGTTCGAGCCACCAACCGGTACTAATGGGGTTTGAGGCATTAGTACCGGTTCATGGCACGAACCGGTACTAAAGGTCCCATTTTCAAACTCTACCACCCCCCCCCCCCGGTGGATCGCCTTTTCAGTTTTGTAAAAAGCAAAAGAAAATGATAAAAACTTCAAAAATTAAAATCCTTCCAGATGTAGTTATGTTACTACATGTACTAGTTAGGAAAATTTAAAAACTTAAATTTGGACATGTTTTGCAAAAAGTGTAGGGAAAATGTAAAACGGCTATAACTTTTGCATACGATGTCAGAAAAAACGTATAATATATCAAAATGTTCAGCACGAAAATCCGCATCCGATTTTGACGGCCTACGGCCTGTTTGCAAATTTTTAGAATCCTCAAATTCTAAAAGGAAAAAAAGTTATGCTCAAATTTCTGTTTTTTTATTTTTGTTAAATCTGGTCAAACTATGGTCAAACTACTTATTCAAGAAGTATTAGTGTTACTAAATAATTATTTAAGAATATTAGTGTTACTAAATAATTATTTCAGTTTTTTTGAATTTTGGTCAAATCTGGTCAAACTGTGGTCAAATTTTGGTCAAATAATGGTCAAACTAATTATTCAAGAAATATTAGTGTTACTAAATAATTATTTCAGTTTTTTGAATTTTGGTCAAATTTGGTCAAACTATGGTCAAACTACTTATTCAAGAAATATTACTGTTACTAAATAATTATTGTTTTTTAGAACAATAGTTTCAAACTCAAACAGTGAAATGTGTGACTTCATGCTCAAGCTAAATCCTGATGGTTAATAGGATTGACATCTTACTATTGTCAGAAAAACAACAAGTGCAGACTTGGAAATGAGGGAGAATAGAACCCGGAAGTAAAGCATGCTCAGGCTGGAGTAGTGAGAGGATGGGTGACCGTCCGGGAAGTTAGATGATTTGAAATGATGAGGGGTGATTAGAGATTAGAGGTTAAATTGAGCAGTGATAAGGGGTGATTAGAGATTAGAGGTTAAAATAATTCAGAAATTTGAAAATCAAAAAATCAAAAAAAAATTAAAAAAAATCATAAAATTTCCTTTAGTACCGGTTGGTGTTACCAACCGGGACTAAAGGTGGACCTCCAGGCAGCGGCCACGTGGAGGGCCTTTAGTTCCGGTTCGTGTAAGAACCGGGACTAAAGGGGGAGGCTTTAGTAACGACCCTTTAGTCCCGGTTCCAGAACCGGGAGTAAAGGCCCTTATGAACCGGGACTACAGGCCCTTTTTCTACTAGTGATAGTCCATTCGATCAGAGCGAACACAACCTAGCAGTGAAGATGATGCAAAAAAGAGCGACTACATTACCTGGACCTCGACCCCCCAGCGAAGCTCCATTGCAACCTCCGGCGGCGGAGACAAAGCTGCAACGCAGCATGGTCGGTACCAGCGAAGCTTCAATGCAGCACCAACGGGGCTCCAATGCAGCACCGGAGGAGCTCCATTGCAGCCTATCGACTCCGGCGATGCGTCGACAAAGCTTCATCGTAGCGCTGATGGCGGCTCCATTGCAGCCTCGTGCGGCTGTATTGCAGCCGGTCACAACAATGCACGTGGGTCGCAGCGACACGCACGTTGCATTGCAGCTTCGCCGTTGCGTTGAAACTCCAGCTCGTAGCATTGAAACACCCTCCAGAAACACCGTCGCAGCACGGTGGCTGCTGCCATGGAGAGGGTTGCAACATCGGTGGCCGACGTCGTGCTTGGGCTTGCGGCAACGGTTGGTGTTTCCGACGGGATGGGGAACGACGAAGAAGGCGAGGAAGGGAGAAGATAAGGCTGCGATGGAGAGCGGTGAGCGTGTCCCACACATTATGCTTCTAGTGGGGATAGCTGGTGAACGCACGTGAGACAAGGGCCACACGATCGGCTTCGATCGCACGACTCGCGACGCGGTTTATGCAAGCCAAACATCAGCCGGTTTAAAGCAAATGTTTCCTTTTTATTTTCAGAAAAGGAGTAGTTTATTATGCCCCCAATACACCTGGTTACAACACGTCGACATACCCATGTGAACCTCCGAATTGTAGTCACCCACTCCGGTTTCCATGCGTACGTGACAGCATCACAGCATTATTACCATATCAACTCCTATTGAAGTTCAAACGCCAGGTACTAGTACGTTGGTCTCTTGACGTCAATCATCGATCAGTTGGTTGCAGTCAATGTATCTTTTGGTGTTCGTCTCTATGACTTCTTTGTGTGTGCCTCTACGCCTCTTCGTTTCCCACGATGCCATTAAGCCTGAACCAGGACGACCATATATACGACACTATATATGGTCTCTGAATGTCGCCAGTTGGGATAACCAGAACTCTGCATCCTACGAGAAGCCGAATAGGAGTATCACCGAGGAAAAATGGTATATAATCTGATACGACCACTCATTTGTTCTTGTCGACTTTACTTGCTTGTAAATGCTACGGACTATGTTGATTAGATTGGTCTTACTTAGAAACTATGGTATTTTTGCTGAAATGTTGATTAGCTAGTCTTCCACAAATGCTGAGCTGCTAATCTTCCCTAGTTCGTTTTTGATATTTAATTAGGACGGCAAGAGGCAGATCAAGTTCATGACTTACAACGTCTGGTGCCGCGAGGACGTTGTCGTCCACAGGAGGATGAAGGCCATCGGCGACCACGTTCGGGAACATTCGCCGGACGTGATTTTCTTCCAGGTAAAAACTCATGCTTACTGGTCATGTACTATCCATTCGCCTCCTTGGATCTTTTCTCGTCGATCGTCTAACTGTTCCTCGGATCGATGACCAGGAGGTCACGCCGTACATCAACTCGATCTTCGAGAGCTTCGCATGGTGGAAATCCTACTACTGCTCACCGGTGCCCCCAGAAGATCAAACGGGGAACCGCCACTTCTGCTTGATGGTACTACGTACTCTGCCATATATTGTAGTACTCTCAGTTTACTTCGCAGTTCTAGAAATTGTTTAAATTGGTTGGTGAATTAACGCAGCATCTTATCATTTGTCGCAGCTGAGCAAGCTTCGTCTGCAGGGCTACGCGCGCTGGAAGTTCGGCACTTCGCCGACGGGGAAGTGCTACCTGGAGGCCGACATTACCCCTGGACCGGCTTCTTCAACGAAGCGGATACACATCGCCACGACCCAGCTCGAATGCCCTGTGCCCCCGGAGTCGATGCACCTCCGGGAGCGCTACATGCAGGCAAAGCACGCGGTCTCCTCGTTGAGTAGCGCGGACAACGTTGTGCTCGGCGGCGACATGAGCTGGGATGATGACGCCGACTTGCCATTCCCCCTCCCCACTGGCTGGTGCGACGCCTGGGAAAAACGACACGTCGAACTGAGAGTTACAGGTACAGCGGTTGGACTTATGATAGTTTCTGGGTGGAAAACCTCGGGGAGTTCAATGGCCACGTAGTCCATGAACCATGGACCAAGAAGCGGTCAGACCGATTTGTGTGCAAGCTGCAAGACTACACGCTGAAGACAATACAGCTGATCGATGGGGGTCAGGGTTTTGGAGGTATTGGACCTTTTGGTAGTATTCGTTATACGAACTACAGGACGGGCATCCTCTCAGACGTGGAGCTAAGGCCGAGTTGTCACCGCGGGTTGGTCCTCACAATCGTCCCCAAATAAACCTAAGTCAGTGTGCAATGACAGTTATGTCCACCTGATCTGGATATCCTGATGACACTGTTTGCTTCTTGTCTTGGATGTCGCCAGCATATGCACATTGGCATCAATCTGAATGTTATTATTCCAATAAACCATATGCATGCATTCTTGTTGGACTTGGATATCCAGCTAACATTAGATTTTTAGGCATGGCAAAATGATCATTTTTCATTGCAAGTTGTCTTCATCGAAGATGACAAGTTTGGCTGCCGAGTATAGCAAATCCGCCTCAGTTTATTTTTCACCGGAAAAATTGTTGTGCTTGCCGACTAATTTACAATCTTCATGCTAATTTAAATTATCATGGAAAATGTTCGAATTGCGATGTCTAAAACCAGAGTTGTTTGTCTATCTCGACAATGACTACCGGTTGATTTATGCCCCAACTTACTTTTGTTGAACTATTGCGTGCCTCTTGTATTGCGAAACAAATGTAAGCTGATATATACCAAGGAATTCATGCGGGTTAGTAAATATCAAAGACGTAATACATTATTTGAAATCTCGCCACACCAATAAAGGTTGGTCGTAGTGGGAAGCCTTCATTTATGCAAGCCTCCATTCATGCAAGTTACTAGTCTATATTAGGGAAACTCTTCCAATCTATAGTCTGGCAGACGTCCAGCGCCAGACCAGTCCAACGCTGTCGATCCAATCGAAATCTGATGGCTCAGAAATTGTGCTTCTTACGTAATAAAAAAAAGGCAGGGAACTAACTACCTGCAGACCGCTTGCGTAATCCTCTCCCCTAATCTCTCCTGATTCATCAAATGCAAGCTTGCAAAGGAGGTTTGGCGAGACCTGGCTCTGGAAAAGGAAAGGAGCGATCTGGAGAAGATTGAGGGTGTGCATGCAATGTTTGATTACATCTGGGGGTTGCATGAAAATAAAAGGCTTCATATTCTCACATTCTGGTGGCTTTGGTGGGCGAATAGAAACAAGGCGAGGGAGGGTGAGTTACCTTTCACAGCGGCGGAAGTGGCAAGAAGAACGAGGAGCAGTGTCCTCGAGTACGTGCAGATCTTCTCCTCCAAGGGCCACGGCCCGAAGCCAGACAAGTGGCGCCCTCCTACTGAAGATGTCTATAAAATCAATGTGGATGGTTCAGTCGTTCCGGGACAGCAGTATGCAGGCTGGGGCATAGCAGCGAGGATCGAGGATGGCTCTCTGGTGCATGCGAGAGCGGGACGACAGGAGCACACGGCAGATGCTTTTGCAGCTGAGGTGGCCGCCATGGCTCATGCAATCACAACCGCAGCTGAGCTTGGTATGATCAGGGTGGAGTTCGAAACAGACTCTCAACTACTGGCTGAAGCTCTGGATGTGCGCAAAGTGGATTCTTCGGTATACGCGGTTGCTTTAGAGGACATGAAATACCAACTTAAGTTGTGGTTCTTCTTTTTTTCCATCTCTGTCTGTAGACGTAATGCGAACTTAGTGGCACATGAACTTGCCAATATTGGTCGCCTTTGTGAACCAGACCAATGTTTGGTCTGGGAGTCTGATGTACCTGCCCGTGTGGGCGAATGTGTTGTGGGCGATATGCCTCATCACAGTTAAGTAATGAAGCAATGCTTTCCCTAAAAAAAAAAAAAATCTCTCCCGATTCCAATCGCAGGAGCACCGGACCGATCTCCTCCACCTCGCCCAGATCCCTTCTCCCCCTGCCTCGCACGCAGCTTCGTCCTGCTCTCCTCGCCGTGGAGCAGCACGGCCACCCAACCAGCCAGTTCTGCCCCTGCCTCTCCAAACATCATCCACTGATCAAGCCCCCCATCCTCATCTTGATTGGTGCTTTTTTCAGGTCAAATCACGTGTGCCGGCGGCTGAACTGGCTACAGGAGTAGCACCGGCCGGCCAGAGAACCTACAGTGGATTGCAAAATCTGCCCCCACCACCCCAATTACAAGCGCCCCGTATTGAAATCAAAGGTATTTCTGTGCATCTACTGCCACGGATTTGACTATCCAACAATCGACTACTCATTGGTTTGTATATTCATTTGCTGCCTAGTATTGTTCTGGTGATGTGTAGGCCATTTATCATCAAACTTTTTGTAGGTTGAGCTTTGTGTAGATAGATAACCCCTAGCTATGTATGCAGGCAACCGTGGCTATTCCATAATTTGAATATTTGGTGCATCGAATAATGGTGAGAAATGCAGAGAAAACATTGTTTCATTGCTTCCTGTATAAAAGAGCTTCGAAATATATGCATACGCAGTTGGCGGCAGTTTTTTTCTTTCATTTTTCAAGATTTCATGCTTCCACCCAACAATAATAATGCACAATTTGAATTATTTTCCAGCTTCATACCTCAAGAAAAATGGAAGCATGACCATACCAAATATATGTATCGAGGGTTCACTAGTAGAAAAAGGGCCTATTGTCCCGGTTCGTGAGGGCCTTCTGTCCCGGTTTGTGAACCGGGACTAAAAGGTCGTTACTAATGACATTGGCCTTTAGTTCCGGTTCTTACACGAACCGAAACAGAAGTTCCTCCACGTGGCCGCTGTGGCCAGCCCAGGACGGGGGGCCTTTGGTCCCAGTTGGTGACACCAACCGGGACCAATAGGCATCCACGCATCAGCATCTGGCTGGAGCTGAGGTTTTTGTTTTTTTAAAGGGGCTGATTTAGGGGTTTTGGGGGTTAATTTAGGTTGTTATTAGGTAGCTATTAGAGAGAAGTGTCCTCTCTTATATCTCCGTGCTTGGTTTACCAACGCTACGTACTGCTATGCCTAAACATGGCTTAGATTGAAGTGAAGGCAACATGTGGTGCATGTCGAAAGTAATACTAATCCTAACTTGATCAAGTTTGGATTGTACTACTTTCGACATGCACCACATGCATGTTGCCTTCACTTCAATCCAATCCATGTTCATTTCACCCGCTGATATATAATAACTCTTCATGTGCGCATCATGCATCATCATATATAATAACAAGTCCTACTAATCATCATCATACAACTTCTACTCGTTATTAATAACAAGTCATACGATCATCATCGTCATAGTCATCGAACCAACCCTATTTAATTGTTCTTAGCACATGATCATCAGTATTGGGTCGGATCGAAATACCCTCTTTAAGGTAAAATAGCATAAAACAATATAGACCCTGACTCTCCATTATGGAGAATGGAGATCATCATGTCTCCAATTCTTGCGCTTCGCTTCCTTTTGCTTCCAAGAACCTCCTTGCGACTGTCCATACATTTTTTCCATTCTTTGATTTGCATGTCTCCACTTCTTTTAGAAATCCGGTATGGACAGTTAAGATTCGTAGGATGACCTGGTTGTATGTTCAAAACATCAAGCCTACCATTCTGATACATCAAATGCGGCACACAATCCTCTGGGATTATCTGTTGAAAAACATAGTAATAACTTCATAGTTAGCAATGATGTAGTAGTTTTAGAAGTATGCAAAATATGCACGGATGTCGTAATAGTAAGAAATCTTACCAGGGTATCTCCATAGTAGTTACCGTAGTTCAACACGTGCACTAGTGGCACGTATTGACCATAATGTGGAGGAGTTTTACAATAGATATTGTAATTCTCAAGATCAGTACAAAATCCGACCAGATGAGTTTTCTCCTTATAAGTTAACTCAGAGCCATCGGTGTAATAGGTTCTGTCTACCATGTTCCGCACATTGTTTGAACAATCAAAATAAGCTGTCAATGAAAATAAGCTGTCAACTATTTTGAAATGAACAATATAAATTAGCTAATAACTATGTTTGAGAAACTCACATAGCGGTAGAATTGGAGGCATATCAACAAGGACCCAAATGTCCATATTGTCTTGCTCGATGTCAGGATCACCAAGATCCATGGTGACAAGCATACCCTCATCAAAACCATACATCTTGCAAAATGCTTCCCAATTTTTGCAACCAAAATGGGTTACGCTCTCAGAATTATACAGATTTACTTCAAAATCTATATCATGATGGGTCCTTAGGTGAATTTTCTTTGTTTCCATACTTTCATGGTCTTCAAAACCCATCCTCTCCAAGACGTAGCGTCTTGCATGGCATGGGATAAGCTAGCCGAATTGTAAAAGATAAAAAGTACACGTTGAAATAGTTGAAGTCGTGCTTAATTACGAAAAAATAACACTTGTCGTCGTTGCGTACCGTTTCAACATCGAAGGTCTCCTCCAGCTTAATACTGAAGCGCCGATCTTCGTCCAGGTGAGGCCTGTCGCACTGACCTCGGTCGTCGTGGCACCAGTCGCACTCCCCCGGGAGACTTTCGTTGTCCGAGTACGACATTTCCTATGTTCATAATTCAAATATTAAACGTCTACAATTAAATATATGTACTAAAAAACCTAAGTTAGATCATTATTATTCATCACGGGTTGACTATCGGTTTGTCGAGTCTTTTCTTGAAAACTCTCAGCTCACGTGGTGTATACATTCGACTGTTGGTGATGGTCGCTCCTTCATTTGTCCCCGAGTGCATTACACCAAAATGTCTAGCACACGGGAACAAAGGAGAAGCGACCCCCACGACAACAGTCGGGATTCTTCGTCCTCTCATATATATATGGTGGAACTCTCCCTGACTGATTCCTCTCTGACATTTGCGACCGTCAGTGATGGTAGCTCCTCCTTTCGTTCTCGAGTGCATTACACCAAATTGTCTAGCACACGGGAACGAAGGAGAAGCTACCCCCACGACAACAGTCGGGATTCTTCGTCCTCTCATATATGGTGGAGACTCGACAGAATTACAGTCAACCCGAAATATCGTTTAATTATCTTTCTAAAAGAGGATTTGGCTGGTCTCACCTCGATGTCGGAGGGGGCGGTGACGGGGACAACGGCGGGGATGATGGTGGGGCCGGGGGCTCCTAGATTTCTGCGAAAACAAAAACCCTATAAGCTATCAACTAATCATAGTACTCTCCAATTTTAGCATTCAAAGTAGGAGTAGTTTTCCACTTTGAGCATTCAATAAGCAAAATCAAATCACAAAATAAAGTAGTATTCAAATTAGGATGCATTCAATTATAAGCAAAACTACATCATCTCCATGCGTCCGTACATCGTCGAATATTATCACTAATACACCTCGAATACTATCATACATATAGCATCGCTAATACAGCTAGAACAGTAGCGCCCGACGGGTATCGGCGCGGGCGGTGGACACCCAAAGGGACAGAACCATCACAGGATCATAGCTCCAGTGAGATCCCTGAAGAACCTGCGAGGTATTGTCGAACCTGCCCTCCAACGCAACCATGTAGCGACGGACGTGCTGGTCCTCCTCGCTGACACGGTGACGTACCACCTCTGCGGTGTCCGGAAGCCTCGGCACCGTCACTGGCCCACGCGACCGCCACCAAACAAGGATCGGGTCAACGACGGGCTGGCTCCTCACCAACCTACGCCCACCGGAAGGTAGCACCTCCCAAAACCAGCCCGGCGGAGCCCAGTCCCGGACATGGCCCCTCTGATCAAGCCGGCCTCCTCCGCCGAGTCGACGACGAGGATGCGGGATAGGCATCGTCGACGTCGATGCGGGAATAATTGCTTTAACTAAAAAAACAAACTAGTTCTATTAATTTCCTTGCTAAAAATAAACTACTTCTATAGTAAAATAAACTAGTTTTGTTAAATCAACTAGTTCAACTACTAATTAAGCACTTACTATAAATAAAATAAAGTAGTTCTATTAATTAATCAACTAGTTCAACTACTAAGCGCTTATTATAAATAAATAAAATAAAGTAGTTCTTACTAAAATAAACTACTTCTATATATAGTAAAATTTAATAAAATAGTTTTATTAATTAATCAACTAGTTCAACTACTAAGCACTTACTATAAATATATAAAATAAAGTAGTTCTTACTAAAAATAAACTACTTCTATATATATAGTAAAATTTAATAAAATAGTTTTATTAAATCAACTAGTTCAACTACTAAGCACTAACCTAAAATCGATATCTACTAATAATTAACCTCAATAAAAAATTAATACATATATGAAAAAAACGTATATAAACAAAAAAATTCTATGAACATTATATTCACACATACATAGCCACATCCATTCATCATATAGCTACCACATATATATATATATATATATATATATATATATATATATATATATATATATATATACATTATATATATGAAAAAATGCAATGAACAAAAAAAATAATACGAATTATATGGAAAAAATAAACAGAGCCGTGGCGTGGCGGCGGCTCCCATCGGGCGACGGAGGGCGACGGCGTGGGCGGCGGAGGGCGACGGCGACCGCGGCGGGCCGGGGGCGGAGAGCGACGGTGACGTACGGGCAACACGGCTCGGGGGCGCGCGGCGAAGGGCGATGGCGACGGTGGCGGGGGGCGGAGGACGACGGCGACGGGCGACGGCGACGGCGGCGGGGCAGCCTGGCGGCGTAGATCGAGCTCGCGGCGTCGTCGGGCGGGGGGAAACTGGCGATGGAAATCTGAAAATTTCCTAAGTGCTGGCTTATATAGCAAAGGCTTTGGTCCCGGTTCGACGCACAAACCGGGACCAATGCCACCTTTAGTCCCGGTTGGTGGCACCAACCGGGACCAAAGGCCTCTTTTTACCAGCCCAAAGGGCGGGAAGCAGAGGGCTTTGGTCCCGGTTGGTGGCACCAACCGGGACTAAAGGGTGGGCATTGGTTCCGGTTGGTGCCACCAACCGGGACCAAAGGGGAGCATTGGTTCCGGTTGGAGCCACCAACCGGGACTAATGTGCTGGCGCGGTGCGGTGGGAAGTTTAGTCCCACCTCGCTAGCTGAGAGAGCTCAGCACCTGTTTATAAGCTGCGTTGCAGCTCAGGTGCTGAGCTCCTCTCTGATATGCACGCATTACATGCCTACCCTTGTCACTGCCATGTTGGGCCTATTGGGCCTGCGGGCCTGCATCCTGGCCCATGTGCAGATGGGTTTCTAGTCGCATGCAGGCCGTGTGGCCCATTAGGCGGCATTTTTTTATTTTTTTCCTGTATTTTTTTTTTGAATTATTTATTTTCTTTTGATTTTTGCTATTAAAGTTTCTATCAAAAAAGTTCTTTATGAAAATTCTTTTTGCCTTTAATGATTTTCAACAGAAAATACTTCGATAATTTTAGTTGCATCAATTTTATATGATTTTAGTTTCAATAATACTAGAGGTTTCTTATAATGTTTTGAACAGAAAATACTTTGTTAATTTTAGTTTCATAAATTTTATTAAAGTTTATTTTATTTTGTTTCTACTTATATATTTTAATAAAGTTTATATTATTTTAATTTCTAATTACTTATTTATTTTATTTGTTATTTTTCATGCGTTATTTTTCATGCATTTACTAATTATTTTGAGCTATAAGACCCTAAAATTGAAAAGCATTTCAAATAAACTCTGAAAAGGTTGAAAGTTGGCATGGTATCATAATTTCATCCACATAGCATGTGCAAGAAAGTTGAGAGGGTTACGGCAAAAACTGGATGCACTTCGTGTACAAAACGGACAATTTCTTTCAAAGTATCAGGATTTCATACGGAAACTCGTCTGTTACAAAGGGATTTCATTTTTTAAAACTTATTTGAACTCCTAAATTTTTGTGTGTTCAAAATGCACCATTCAAAGCCACATCATCATTTTTCAATCATTTCTGACTTCATTTGTTATTTTTCATGCATTTACTAATTATTTTGAGCTATAAGACCCTAAAATTGAAAAGCATTTCAAATGAACTCTCAAAAGGTTGAAAGTTGGCATGGTATCATCATTTCATCCACATAGCATGTGCAAGAAAGTTGAGAGGGTTACGGCAAAAACTGGATGCACTTCGTGTACAAAACGGACAATCTCTTTCAAAGTATCAGGATTTCATACGGAAACTCGTCTGTTACAAAGGGATTTCATTTTTTAAAACTTATTTGAACTCCTGATTTTTTGTGTGTTCAAAATGCACCATTCAAAGCCACATCATCATTTTTCAATCCTTTCTGACTTCATTTGTTATTTTTCATGCATTTACTAATTATTTTGAGCTATAAGACCCTAAAATTGAAAAGCATTTCAAATGAACTCTGAAAAGGTTGAAAGTTGGCATGGTATCATAGCATGTGCAAGAAAGTTGAGAGGGTTACGGCAAAAACTGGATGCACTTCGTGTAGAAAACGAACAATCTCTTTCAAAGTATCAGGATTTCATACGGAAACTCGTCTGTTACAAAGGGATTTCATTTTTTTAAACTTATTTGAACTCCTGACTTTTTGTGTGTTCAAAATGCACCATTCAAAGCAGAGACTGATTTTGAATGGTGCATATTCAACACACAAAAAGTCTGTAAAGATCGCCAACCCCAACATAAAAAAATGAGCATAGATGCACTTGTAGAGAAAATTCAACCTAAATTCATAATAAATTTCTATGAATTTCAGAGAAACTCACTCTGAATTTAGGTCAAATTCCCTGTATAAGGGCATCTATTTTCATTTTGAGAGGAGCTCAACAAGGCAGAGAGGGACGGGCTTATAAACCGGTGTGAGCGTCCTTCGGCTGGCGAGGTGGGACTAAACTCTGGCCGCAACGAGGACCAAACCTTTAGTCCCGGTTTGTGGCACAAACCGGGACTAATGGTCATGGGCCAGGGGCGAGGCGCATTGGTCCCGGTTCGTGCCTTGAATCGGGACCAAAAGGTCCAGACGAACCAGGACCAGTGGCCCACGTGGCCCGGCCGGCCCCCTGGCCTCACGAACCGGGACTAATGCACCCCATGGGTCCCGGTTCGCGCGGAACCGGGACTAATGGGCTGGCCAGGCCCGAACGAAAGCCCTGTTTTCTACTAGTGGTTGTTTGTTAGATTACTGTCAAGACTTGTTTGTGAATACGCTTTGGTGCAAAATATTCCAAGAAATTACTATTAGATGGGAGCTTCCAAATATATGCATCTGGAGTTGGCGGAAAAAAAATTGGTTTCATTCTCCAAAATTTACATGCATCCAACACTAATGATGCACCATTTTTGTTATTTGCCAGCTTCATCCTCTAGAAAACTGGAAGCATGATCATACCAAATATATGCATCGAGGGTTGTTTGTTAGAATTACAGTTAAAAGGCTTGTTTATCAGTATGCTCTCTGGAAACCATCTCTTATATAGAGGTACTACTGCACTACAAACATTCTTTTCAAATTTGTCCTATACGTCCTATCATTTATGTTTTGGTAGATCAAACCTCTCTTATTTTCTTATGTGTGCTTCTAATATACAACTGTTTTGCACCACATGATATTTTGCTTCCATATTTTTATTAAAGAGAGCTTTGCTTCCATAGTTCAACCAAATTCTGCAAACTTTTTGAAATGTAGGTCATCGAACCATGTGTGAGTTCTGCTTGACTCCACCCTTGATGACGTGGTGGTCATAGCCTCAAACTGTATGTGCGACATTTATGGTTGTGGTCTGTGGAAGACACAAAGGAGCCCGTGGCCGTGCATGCCATGCCCAGAGAGGAGATCGTGGTTGGATAAGATTAGAGGCCAGTGATGATATTTGTCCACAAAAGAGACAATGTGCTAGCATCTGGCTCAAGTTAAAGAAATTTTTTATTCCTTGGATGCAAATTATATTTTATTCGGAAGCAGATTCTAATATCTCTAGAAGCAATGTCTTATTGATGGATTTTTTTTTTCTGTTGGGAGCAATTCCATGTTACTCTTATACAATTTTTGGTCGTCGTATTGTGTGTAGCAAAAAAAATACACTGGTATATTGTACATGTTTTTTCAGTAGATCGAAGCAATCATCTGCTGGCATGAAACAATTTCTCGGCGAGTAAAGTGACTTACATGTTTTTCCCTGCTTTATACAACTTGTTCCATGCTTCCATAGCTGCTTGCTTCAAGTACATTTTGTTGATCTACTTCATACAACTTACTTTCATGTTTCAAAGGAGGCATGCTTCGAATTTGATCACCTGGTCCGATCTCGTCAACCACTTCAATGTGTTGGTTCACGATGCATCTCGGTCTGCAGCGGCTGCCGGCTTGTTCAATATATAAAACACGTAAGGAAGCACACAGATAGCGGAGTGAAGCAAGTATTATAGTGAATGTGTAACGTATGATGTGAAGCATGTTAATGCAGGTCGATGTGGAAGCAAAATTTTGGCGATCGGAATGAAGCAAATATTGAGGTCGTTGGAAACAAAATATTTATGATGAAGCATCATGACGAAGGAAGCAAATATTTACCTGGTTGGAAACATGTTATACGAACCGATGAAGCATGTTAATTTTCAGTCGATGTTGAAGCAAAAAACAATTAGCAATAGAAGCATATTTTTGGTGCTGCGGGAAATGAATAGAAACAATTTTTTTTAGTAAAATAACTTTTTATTTGCGTTGGAAGCAAATTTTGGTAACATTGGATACAAAGTTTGCTTTATAAGGAAACAAAATGCATGGTTATTTTCCGTTAAAATCAGTTTACTAAGATTTGTTTTGCTCCCTAAAATCACGGATTACTTCCCTCAATCACGTGAGGTGCACAGTTATTAGTTTCCTCCAATTACACAAGGCTGTGCACAGTTATTAGTTTCCTCTAATCATGCAAGGAAATTGCTTTCCTGACGACGTCCAACCATCTAATCGAACGCTAGCTCGGGTAGGTTCCAATCTAACGGTGATGAAGTAGTCTGAAGATTGCTAGGGATCAGTAGTCTGATCTCTAGTGGTGCCCATATTATTACTACTTGTACCCTGTGTACTAGTAACATATGTAAGTATTATGCAAGCCTTTATTTATTTATTTAGATGTACACTTTTGTCTTGGGATGTGTCATGTTAGGATAACATATTTATGTTACCACAAACATGTATCTTCTTATTAACTACTTGCCATATAAAATAACTTTGGGGTGAGTTATGTTACTACCCATATTACTCTCGCTATGACCGGCCTAATAGAAGGGAGCTCCTATGCATCGTATAATTGAATTATCTTTTCAACCTATTGAAAACGCACGTCTCGGAGCTGTTGGACCAAAAAAACAAATGGTTGGACATATGTTTCTTCTTGCTCCAACCATTTTTTTCCAACTTATTGAAAACGCATGATTTCCCTCTCCCACCCCATTTCTCTCCATACTTACCCTCTTTTGTTCAGGTCCTATCCGAGCCCTCGTCGTTGTACTGTTCCAGTCTCAAGCTTGTCGGTTATCTAATCTAGGCAACAGCGGAAGGGCCCACCTGTACAATGAAGAGCAACACTCGCCTCCCATGCCACGAGCTCATCGATATCCTCTCTATGGGCCAGCCCCTCTGCTTTTTCCTCTCACAGGTTGTGGGAAGGTTTTCTCTTGAACCATCCATGAACTGTTTTTTTTCCTTTTTCTTCTTCTTTCTCATCTTTTCTTTTATATATTATGTCCTTTTCTTTTCTTTTCTACCTTCTTTCATTTTTGAATTTCATGAACACTGTAAAAACTTGTGCACTTTTTAAAAATTTATCAAATGTACATCAAACCCTTGAATAGTTTTTCCAATTAATGAACAACTTTCAAATTCATGGACATATTTATCAAATGCATGTACTTTTTTGTATTTTCAAAAAGATCAAATTCATGTATATCTTTCAAACTCAAGAACATATTTTGAATTTTCCAATCTTGTTGAAATTCATGAACATTTTTTAAATTCATGAATGTTTTTTTAATTCATGAACAATTTTACAAATTCAAAGACAGTTTTTGTATTGGCGAACTTTTTAAATTCACGAACTGTTTTAATTTGAGAACATATTGGCAACTCATGAACATTTTTTGAACTCGTGAACTTATTTGAATTCGAGAACAATTTTTAAATTCATGGTTATTAGTTGGAAAAAAGTTGCATCCGAAATCTTTTTAATGAAGGAAAAAACATAAATAAAAAATGAAAGGAAAAAACTGGTGCGCTTGTCCCGCACATGTGCCAGCAGAAAGCGCTAGCAAAGGCGTGGGGTTGCAGAAAACCTATATCTCGCTTGTAGCGAGTGGTCGTTTTTTCTTGTCTGAAACATTTTTCTCCTCCTGTTGGGTTGATCCGTTTGTTCTTTTTTCTTATTGCTCTATGTTCGGCGATATTTGTTCCTTGTTTTTTCTCGGTTTTCTTCGTTTCTGTCATCCTTTTCATTGGGTTTTTTGTCCTTTCTTTCTTTTTTTCTTTTTCGTTATTTCTTTCTTGGTTTTCACTGGTTTCTTTTTTCCTTTTCTTATCTCTTTTCACTGTTTCATTTTTCTTTCATTCTTTCTTTGTTTTCTTTGATTTCCATGTTTGTTTCTCGACTTTCTCTGTTTCCATTCTTATGCATTGGTTTTCTTCGGTTTTCATTATTTTTTTATCTCTTTGTTTTCTTCCTTTCGGTTTTGATTGATTTTCTTCGGTTTTCTTAGTTTCTTTGTCAATTTTTATCGGTTACCTTTTTGTTCAACGCATGTCAACTTTTCTCAGTAAACATTTAACACTTTTCTTTTACATCAGAAACACATTTTATATACGCGTTCAACATTTTGTATTACCTGATTAACATTATTTTCAAAACATCTTTTTATGTTTACTTTTTGCCTATGCATTGTACATGTTTGGTGTATATTTAATACTCCCTCCGTCCCAAAATTCTTGTCTTATATTTATCTAAATACGGATGTATCAAGTCACATTTTAGTATTAGATACATCCGTACCTAGACAAATCTAAGACAAGAATTTTGGGACGGAGGGAGTACATTTTAATACAAATTAAGATTTTCAAATACAAGATTAACAAATAATAATAATAATAATAGATGGTGAACATTTTTCAATACACAGTGAACATTTCTTAATGAAGATAAATATTTTTTGGAGGACAAGGTGCATTTTTTGTATACGTGAGAAACATTTTTATATGCATGTTTACCTTTTTCATTTACACATTTAACATTTTTTAAATGCTTGATTAACTTTTTTAAAAAGTTTGATGTGCAGTTTTTTATTATAAAAATAAAAACATGCAAAAAAAACAGAAGAGATAGGAGGTTGTGGCCTCCTGCGCGACTCGGCCAGCCCATCTGGCACTTGCCTTCCGGCGAGGCTAAGCTACGTCTCGCTATGAGCAAGACATAGGCACCACCTTGGGGATGCGTGGTAGGAAGCTATCTGCTGACCCGCACAGGGCTTCCAATTTTAAGGAGCACCAGTTTTTCCAGACAGTCCATATATATGTATAGACATTTTATAGTTGGACCAGTTTTGTGTAGTCGGATAGTGAATTAAAGGGCCAGCTAGGTCCTCAAATCCTTCGTCCCTCTGTAATGAGCCGCTCCGCCTCTGGATGGGCCTTTTTCAGTGCTGGCTGACAAGCAGGCAAGAGATGTCGGGGAGCACCGAAGCAACCTTGTATCATCAGACAAACTACGTGGTTGGCTCCGCCTGATGGACATGTAAAGATGAATGTGGATGCGGCAGTGTCCATGGAAGAGGATTTTGGTGCGGCGGGGGTGGTATGCCGAGACCACGAAGGCATATTCTTAGGAGCTTCAGCTCTAAAACTCAAGTTTATTACGGATGCGAGTACCCTCGAAGCAATTGCTGTATGAGAGGGTCAAGCATTGGCTGAGGATCTACATGTTAACATGGTTCAGATTGCATCGGATTGCAAGAGGGTGGTTGATGATGTCCAGAAGAACTCGGCGGCTGGATATGGAGCTATAGTGCATGAAATTATACACCGTGTAGACTCTTTTCTTTCATGTAAAGTAGTTCATGATTTTAGGAGCTCGAACTTCGAGGCTCACAATCTCGCTAAATATGCTTTGTCATTAGGGTTTGGCCGTCATGTGTGGTTGGGCCAACCAGGCAATCTGGATTTTCTTCCTGTAAACATTATGAACAATGAATAAAGCTTGTGCGATTGTCTCAAAAAAAAAAAAAGCAGGCAAGAGATTGATTGCTTGCGGGCTCCAGCATCTACCCGTTTCTTTTCTTCGTACACTAGATTGCAGACATATCAGAAAGAACAGGAAGAGCCACCGTCCTGCGTCGTCCATCTCTCAAGCGTCGAGCATAACGACCACCGGCGACCATAGGGATGCAAATTAATGGGTGTTAGGGTACCCTCGGACCATGGCTAATTCAAACAAATGCACGAACGATTCTAAAAAAAGCCTTTTGATATTTTAGCTCATTTGAAGAACTAGTTAGCTAGGGTCGGAGTGTACCTTTAGGTTATACATTTGCATGCCTAGGCGACCACATCCCTCGTTCGTTAGACCCGCCGCCCCGTGAGATCTTAACTAGCTAATTTTTTTAAATAATACATTTTTTAATTAATTTTCATAAATATTACGCTGGGTAAATTTATTTTAAAAATAATACATCGTCGGCCCGCTGCAGGCCGACTGGGCCTAGTCGGCCCACAGCAGGCCGATTGGACTCCAGTCGGCCTACAGCTGGCCGACTGGCCCACTGTGGGCTGATTGGGTCCTGTCGGCCCACTGTGGGCCGACTGGAGCTAATTGGCTCGCTGTGGGCTAATTTTTTTTGCAAAAAAGTAGGCATAAAAAATATGTTTAAAAAATGTTAATTATGTAATTAAAAAATGTTAAACGTGTATAAAAAAATGTTCCTGATGTATACAAAAAATGTACAATATATATGCAAAAAAGTTGACTAAAAATATGTTTTAAAAAGTGTGAATCATCTATTTAAATTTTTTTAAATGTGTGTATAAAAAATGTTCCTTATCTATACAAAAAATATAGAATGTGTATGAAAAAAGTTGACACCAAAAAAAATGTTTGAAAAAAAATGTTAATGATGTATTTGAAAAAATGTTCCTTATCTATACAAAAAATATAGAATGTGTATGAAAAAAAGTTGACACCAAAAAATTATGTTTGAAAAAAATGTTAATCATGTATTTGAAAAAATGTTCAACGAGTACACAAAAATGTTTCATGTATTGGAATGGAAGATTAAACGTGTATAAAAAAATGTTCCAGCTCCGGATCCGGTATGGGAGCATCACGGACCTAAGTATGATTGGTTGCTCTTTTTGTATGGAACTGGAACATTTTTAAATACATGCTTAACACTTTTTAAAACATATTTTTTTATGTCAACTTTTTTGCATATATATTGTACATTTTTTGTATACATCAGGAACATTTTTTTATACACGTTTAACATTTTTTAATTACATGATTAACATTTTTTTAAACATATATTTTTTATGCCTACTTTTTTTGCAAAAACAATTAGCCCACAGCGAGCCAATTAGCTGACGCAATCAGCCCACAGTGGGCCGACAGGGGCCAGTCAGCCAGCTGTAGGCCGACTGGAATCCAATCGGCCTGTTGTGGGCCGACTAGGCCCAGTCGGCCTACAGCGGGCCGACGGTGTATTATTTTTGAAATTTTTTTATCCAGCGTAATATTTATGAAAATTAATAAAAAAATGTATTATTTAAAAAAAATAGCTCTTAACTAGCGTGAGCTTCGCTTTCCAATAATTATTTGTTTTGGCAGAAACTTTTAGCTATCTTTTTCATCTTTTATACACTTGCGTCTAGTGCTTTTAAAAAACAAAGATTAAGTGATGTCTTCATCTACAAAACATTAATCCTATTACCAAAATCATTAGAAAAAGAAAAAAAATAGTAGATTGAACTCAATCTCATAATTGGGATACGAATAGGTTTGTTATAATAGAACCACGAGTGTACTCTGTTAATCAGACACTTGATCAATGCAATGCACGTGATAATAATGCCGACAATGATCCTAGTAGCAGAGATGATCCAGGCAGAGACATAAGAAAATGTTGAGATTGAAGAATTTTTTTTTATCACATCGGGATTGATGTTAACTTGAATATTCCACCTATTGCCGATGTTGTTTCTTTCAAGCTTGATACATTTGATCCAAAGAATTTGGATCCCCTTGATTCTATACAGATTGGGATTTTATCACAAAAGGGCCCTAAAAGTGGCAGATCAATTATGGAAGGTCCTAAGGATAAATATTCTAGAAGGTTTCTGCATTACTCTACAATAGAATTCTATCAAATGTGCGATAGAGATTGGCTTGTTTGTTCCGAGGAACTCGATAAAGTTTTTTGCTTCGGTTGTAAATTATTTAAAAAGGTCATTTGGCAAATAAGGGGTGTAATGATTGGACACATGTTGACAGTAGACTTAAAAAGCACGAGACAAGTGCAGATCATGTTTTACCTATGACTACCTTGTATGAGTTGCTTACAATGGTAGAACATCCGCGTTAGCTTTCGGTTACTAGCAGCAGGACCCACGATTTCCCCTCTGTACACTCAGGCGCATAGAGAGTATATAACTTATAAGGATGATTATGGATAGTTTCCTCTCCCTCCTTGCGACCGATCTTATTCTTGTGATGATACTTGCACAGCCTCAATCCGGTCAACAACGACGCCTGATACTCTGATCTCTAAGTTGAAGCTGGCTGAGCACGATCTAGTGGCGTGCAACACTAGGCCGAGGCACATGCATGGTTGATGGGCATCCCCCAAGCAGCGCACCCTCGATGGCTTGTACTAAGGGCCTGTTCGGAGTCTCTCCTGCTCCATCACTCTGCTTCCAGAGCCGTAGTTCAGATTTATGGAGCGGGGAAACAGGTATTCTATAGATTCTTGGATTTGGTAGAGCTGGTGGTTTCCCGAACAGCTCCTAACTTTCCCGTCACGCACAATAGGCTTGTACAAACTTTTCCGTCCAGACCTACGATTCTGGACATACTATTTGAAGCGATACTGCTACTCAATTTGCTACAGTTTCTTGAATCCTCCTATTTCGCTCGCCACGCAGCACACACAAAACAGAGTAGCTAATTTTTTGAACCTAAACACGCTCCACTTTATTGATTAATAACCGAGTTTACAGTGATACATTGAATATCAGGTGGCTGCCCGAGCCACAAATGTCTACCTATGGAAAGGTTAAGAATGAATTTAGCAAGGCTGTGTGCCTCGATATTGGTCTCCCGCTCTTCATAGATGAAAGAGCAGGATTGAAACTTGGTAGTAGTCTTAATGATTACTAGCATGCTTGCCACCAAAATAATATTGTATGTCTTGTATTACCTCCTTCCAAGCAGATGCAACTACTATATTGCCAAGCCACAAATCCTTTGCTAAGGCCATTGCCTCACGGCAAGCTAAGGCCTCAAAACTTGCCGGCTCAAGCACATCAGAACATTTAATGGTGGGTGATCCCACATATAATCCGCTTGAATCTCTGCATACCGCACTATACGCGCTAGTATTCGCTGATCTTGCCACTGTCCCGTCCACCTTCAACGTTTCAAAGACAGCCGGCGGAGGGATCCAGCCCCGTCGACGTTGCTTAACTGCTGCTGGGCGCCGTTTGTGTTGCTTCACTTGAGAGGCCTCAAGTTTTGCTATATACCGTGTGATGAACTGATGCGTTGCAAAAGGACTTTGAAAAGTATGTTCATGAGTGGCCTCATGTCTCACGTACCATATCGCCCAAACTGTGACTAAAACAGTCACGAAATCTTTTTGCGGCAGTGATTCCATCAATGTGAAGATCCATCATTTCGCTTTAGCTAGGTCCCGAAGTTGTGTTTCTGATTTCGACCAAACCAGAATCCGCCAATGCCCATACACAACTGGACATGTTACACTCGATGAGTGAGTGCCACCATGAATCCTCACTCCCAAAAAGTACGCAGGTACTGACAGGAGACATCTTCCGGTGATGGACCAAATCGGTCGTCGGAAGTGATTGCCGAGCCAAACGCCACAGAAAATTATTCAGTTTTGATGGCACCTGAATCTTCCACATCGTGGTTCAAGATTTCTCTCCCGCTTCTATATTGGAGGGCCCAGAGCGTCCTTCCAACCACGCCTCTCGCCGAGTATCAACTAGCATCCTGTAGGATGATCTTACACTGAAAATTCCATTCTTCTCATGATTCCAAGACCAAAAGTCATCAAGTTGTTTAGTCCAGGGTGGTATGGGTAGAATAGCTTCAGCATCAAAATGAATAAAAGTGCTCTCAATCAAGTCCTTGTTCCATGTTGCAGAGTTGGAGAATAACAATTCCGAGACTAAATTTGGTGGGTTTGCGGAAATACATGCCACTGGCCTCATTGACTGATTTCTGGATAGCCAGTTATGGCGCCAGATCTTGGGGCTTTTTCCATCACCAATCCTTCGGATCAAACCCTGAACTAAAATGTCTATGCCCACAATGATAGCCCTCCATATCTGGGATGGACGGTTTCCCACAACAGCCTGCAGAATATCAGTGTCAGGGAAATATCTAGCTTTCAGAATGCATGCACTCAAGGTAAGGACCCTGGTTCCTGCAAAATTCGCCAAGCTTGGCGCGCAAGGATTGCCAAGTCAACTAACTCAATAACCTTGAAACCGAGACCCCCTTGATATTTGGGTCTGGTATATAGAGTAGCTAAAGCGTGTTGTACGAAGCGCCGCCTGCCATTTTCTTCGTTAGGAGCTGACTAGTTGTACGTGGGCTCGACCCATCTCTTGTTTTGGTTGGTTTTATTCGGTAGGGGATGTAACGGAATAGTGGAGTGCATAAAGTGCGCTATATCTGGATTTCGAGACGGTTGTATTTTTTTTTCTATCTCGCGAATATAATGAAAATTCAAGGCAGTTGAAAATTGTTCAGGAATTTTAAATATATTATACAATATTACAGATAGTTCATGAGTTTAGTGTTTTCCTTGATTTTCCAAAATGTTCTTCAATTTAAAAATATTTGGTACCTTTTTAACAGGAATTTCAGTTCTTGCCAATTAAAACATCGTTGAAGAAAATTTAGAAATATTAATGAATTTAGAAACTGTTCAGAAATGTGAAAAATCTTCATGAGTTTTTAATGATTGCGAATTTGTAAATTTTCACAAATATATTTTTCTAGAACTAAGAATTTTTTCACAAATTCTTACAAATGTACACGGATTTTAATATTGTTCGCAAATTTTAAAATATTCTCAATTTATTTTCTAGATTATAGAAAACATTCGCTAATTTAAAATGGCACTTTATATAGTGTGATCTATCATTTATGGTAAACCCATGCAGGAGGGAAATCACGAGTAGAGGAGAGCAATCTTTCACTATAAAGATGAATTAGGTATAATGTGGAAGCCAAAAAGGAAAGCTTAAAAATTCAAATTTCAACATTCAGATTTGAGAGAATTTATAGACCAAACAGTATAAAAACGCATTCCAGAGTGCGATATAAAGATTCATGTGTTGAACAAGTGCTACACTTACAAACCATAATGAATATACACGTCAAAAGGGCTATTATCAGTACGACACAAACCGTACTTCTGCGCTGTTCAGCACATGGCAAAAGGGCTATGATTCTGTTGGACCATGACCTAGTAGAATCTTGTTGTGTCGAGAAGTAGGGATGTTGAGTTGATTTTGCATGTTTAACGTTTATGCAAATGATTTGTTTCCGTATGCCTCCCATTCATAATGGATTACATAGCTCTTATCAGTCATAACTCAACCCCCCCCCCCCCCCCCCCCCCCCCTCCCTCTCTCCCTTACTCTGTCTGCCTTTATTCTTGTTGGTTCGGCACTCAATATTATCATGATAGCATGGCTATGAGGCTACCAGTAAAAGACTATAGAGGCAGAGCATCCTTTGTAAGGATAGTTATGTTGAGTGTAGAGAAGGTTCGTGAGTGTATTGGTTATTTATCTTTTTCTGTGACCAACCCTCAAAATTTGCGTCATACCGAAGCTTTAATTCCTCTCTTTTTTCTGCGGGTTTTAAGTCCACTTTATCCAAAGAGATTTGGCTACATACGTATGTGTAATCTACTCCATTGTCCCTTTCTTTCAACCCAGAGACTACAATCACACCCATCTAACAAACACAAACCTTGTATAAACCTTCCTGTCTAGACCTACGAGACTGGACATACATGTTTGATTAAACAGATAATGCTACTATATTTTTGCAATAACAGATACCGCTACTCTGTTTGCTACTGTTTCTTGAGTTTCCCTGTTCTTTCCACTATGCATAGAATAGAGGAGGTAAGACGCACAACATGAAGGTTGCCATATCGGGCTTTCTTCGGTGGGAGCTAATGAGTTGCATGTGGGCCTGGCCTATGTATGGCTTTGGCCGGTTTTCTTTGGTAGGCGCTCTAACCGAACAATGGAATGCATAAAAGCACACTATGTCTCGTTTTCGTGCCTTTTTTCTGGAGAAATATTTTTTCCTTTTTCAAACATAAAAAAATGTTTCATGAACATATTGAAAATCTAATGTATCCAAAAATTTCTCAAGAAAATAGTCAACAATTTTACAAAGTGTTCATGAGTTTTAAAATGTTTCTTATGTTTTTTAAAATTATCATTAGTTGAAATTTTTTATGAATTTTTTAAAATAATGTGGAGTTATAAAAATGTTCACAGAACAAAAATATTCGCAAATTTCAATTTTCACAAATTTAAAAATCTTCATCAGTTTTGAAATATTTTTGAGTTGTAAAACATATTTTTTTGAGAATTTAGAAAATGTTCATAAATTTTAATAAACCTTGGAACTTCGAAAATATTGATAAACCTTTTTTTCATTGAATAGAGAAAATGGTCACTTTTTTTAAAAAGTGTCCACGAATTTAAAATGGTACTTTTATAGAGTGCACTCTATCATCTATTGGAAACTCCAATGGGAAAATATGGAGCAGAGTGAGAACAATCTTCTAGTATGAGGATTAATTAAGTGCAAGGTGTAAACCAACAAGCAAGGGAAGCTTCAAATTCCCAAATTTAATACTGGGATCTTGGTGGGTGTGTAGATCAAATAGTCTTAAACAACTTAGGAGAAAACCCTTTTCTCAAATAGCCTATATACAACCGAAATAATTCTTTGCATGATAAAACAACCAAATTTGATTCCAGGCGGTGAATAAGAGCTACACTTTTCACATTTACACTATGTAATGAATATTTGCTACAATATGCGGATTAGTATTATTTTTTACTCCTAGTACAACACTTGTATCACACAAATTGTACTCCCAATCTAGCCAGTAGATGGCAAAGTGCTATGATTCTGTTGGACCATGGTTGAGTGGAATCTTGTTCTCTCAACAAGCAATGATGTTGAGCTAATTTTGTAGGCTGACCATTATCTGCAGATGGTTTGTTTTCGTATGCCTCCAATTCATACCAGATTACATCGCTCCAACCCATCATAACTGTACCCCCACTCTCTCTTTCTCTCTGTGTGTGTAAGAGAGAGAGAGAGAGAGAGAGAGAGAGAGAGAGAGAGAGAGAGAGAGAGAGAGAGAGAGTGCGTTTGTGTGTGTGTGTGTGTGTGTGAGAGAGAGAGAGTCTTCTTGTTTGTTTGGCACAAAAATAATATCGTGATAACATGGCTAAGAGGCTACAAGTAGAAGACTATAGAGGTGGTGCATCCTTTATAAGAATTGGTATGTTGAGTCTAGAGAAGGTTGATCAGTTCATTGATTATTTATCTATTAATTTTATGACCAACTCTCAGAACTTGCGTCATACTGGCATTTGAATTCCCCTTTCTCCATGCATGGAGATTTGGCTACATGTGTTTGCGTGTGTGTGATCTACTCGATGGTCCTTCTTTTAACCCATTGACTATAGTCACACTCATCTCCCAAACTGGTTGGAGATGGGTGTGTTCATAGCTTGGACCAAGGACCGTGGCCATGCTCACTGTTGTAGCTTCATAAACCATTGTAGTATGTGTCATTGATACGGAAGGACAATGACGGATAGGAAAGACCACATATGTTGGCCTAGAAGAGTAGAGGAAGAAGATTTTATGATTAATTCGGAGGACGTTGTCGATGACACTAAATAAATAGGGCAAGATGTGATCTATCTAAACCATATTATTTCTTGCAAATAATCCATTTAATTACCAAGCAGTCTGCTCATGAGGATGGAAGTTCAACCTGAATGAAGGATGCCCTCAATCCACGAACAACACTTTAGTGGGGTCACTAGGGTGTCTACATTAACAAAGTGATCTAACTAACTAAGGTTATCAATCTTCGAAAAGTAATACTCCCTCCGTCTAGGTGAGTAAGTCATCTTAGGTTGTGCACCGTGACCAAGGAGAAGGAGAAAACGAGAAATCTTAATGTTTATTTGCTAATTAATAGCATTGCATGCAATGAACTAACCACTGCATGTCGTGTTTGGTAGTCTCAAGTTATTAAAAGCATGCACACCCCTCATCTCTTATTGGTTGATATGTCAAGAAACAAGAAACGAGGTAGAAGTTAATGCACCGCGCCTTAGTGTTTTGGGATTATTTGGTTTTCGTAAGATGACTTACACACCTAGATGGAGGGAGTACGTAGAGTGGTCTCCTTTCTTTTATATATCTACCCCAAAATAGATACAAATACTGCTTAATTAGTTATATATAACGCGCGTGGTGTAATACACTTATTTACAACACGTTGACATGCACGAATGGTGCACCTCCAAAGTTGTTTAGTCACCCATCTCTCATTTTTCCATGGGTACGTGACAGCATCATAGCACTGTACTACTCCTGTTGAAGCTCAAACGACAGGTAGTATTCCCTAGTGCGTGTATTAATTCAATCATCCATCGTTGGTGGCAGTCAATGCATCCTTTCGTGTTCCGTCTCCATGACTTTTTTTGTGTATGCTGCCTACGCCTCTTCGTTTCTCACGATGCCATTAAGCCTGAACCAGCACATGGCTATATATACGATAAGATACTAGTACTCCAAAGAATCAGAACTCTGCGCAGAGAGGCCAAATACAATAGCTGTATCGCCAAGGAAAAATGGTAGTACTCGATCTGGTGCTACGATCGTTCATCCTACATTTGTTGTTGCTGACTGTACTTGGTTTGATCTTACTTTCAAACTATGGCATTTGTTGCTGAAATGTTAACTAGGTCGACTGAGATCTGTTTCACCTTTCTAGCTGTTCCACAATAGTCAACCTCTTGATCATACCTGCGCTTTTGCAATTTAGGACGGTGAGAAGCAGATCAAGTTCATGACCTACAACGTCTGGTCCCGCGAGGACGTTGTCGTCTACGAGAGGATGAAGGTCATCGGTGACCTCGTTCGGGAACATTCGCCGGACGTAATCTTCTTCCAGGTAAAAAGAAAACTCACTATTACTGGTCATCGCTACTGATTCGCCTGCGTAAATCCATTCTCATCCATCGATGATCTAACTGTTCTTGGGATCGATGCACAGGAAATCACGCCCTACATGCACTTCATCTTCGAGAGCTTTGCATGGTGGAAGGACTACCACTGCTCACCAGTGCCCCCGGGAGAACAAACGGTGAACCATCACTTCTGCCTGATGGTACAATACTCGGAAATTTTCAGTTCCCCGTCCTAGAAATTTGTCTGATCCGGAGAATTAACGCAGAAATTCTGTCGCAGCTGAGCAAGCTTTCAATGGAGAGCTATGCGCGCTGGGAGTACGGTACTTCGCCGACCGGCAAGTGCTACCTAGAGGCCGACATTACCCCTGGATCAATGAAGCCGATCCGCATCGCCACTACTCAGCTCGAGTGCCCCGTGCCACCGGCGTCGATGCACCTCAGGGATCGGTACATGCAGGCCAAGCACTCCGTCTCCGCGCTGAGCAGCGGGGACAACGTTGTGTTCGGTGGCGACATGTTCGGTGGGACGACAAGGCCGACATGCCGTTCCCTCTCCCTGCAAGATGGTGCGACGCCTGGGAAAAACTGAAATGTGGGACTGGAGGTGATAGTTGGACGTACAGTAGTTTGTGGGTGGAGAAGCCCCGGGAGTTCGGTGGCTTCGAATTCCCTCACTTCAACAAGCGCTCAGACCGACTTTTGTGCAAGCTACAAGACTACACTCTGGAAACAATTGAGCTGATCGGGGTTGGTCATCTTGAAATATATTGTTACCATAAGGACCACGGCAACGGCCACTTGAAGATAATGCCGAGTTGTCATCGCGGGTTGGTTCTCACAATCGTCCCCAAATGAGGTTTGTTGTTAAGTGCACAATGAAAGTTACATGCACCTGATCTGGATATCTGATGGGATTGCTTGCTTTTCGCCACGGATGTCACCAGCATATTGACATCTATGTATCCGAATAATTTTATTTCAGTAAATTATGCATCGAGGCTTAATTTGTACAGTTTGTCTAATTCACATCTAGATTTTTTTTAAGGATGTCACATCTAAGCTTTCACAAATATATGATGCAACAATAAAAAACAAAAACTAGAAAAAAAATAGACCACAAACAAAGTGAACATCAGTTTAGATGTGACATAACTAGTCACATCTAGACGTGTCCTAGACAGACCCTAATTTGTATATGGTCCCATACATGTATGTATTGTTCAGTTTTTGTTTCCCAATCTACCACTTACCACAATGAACACCATTTTATTTACGCCCCAACTCATCTTTGCCGCTACCCAAGTTGTGGTTGGATCGTTAGGACAATAGTATCTTGGGCCCATCAGGTCCAAGTCCTGCTGCTCGCATATTCTTGAATTTATTTATTTCGGGAATTTCGGCGATGCTTTTTCAGTGTGAGAAGATGTTTTCGTCGATTGCAAGGTGCCTCAGGTGACTTCGTCAATCTTAAGATAATATGTCGATCGGCTAAGTCTCTCGGATGTGCTCATAGAGGTAGGGTGTGGGTGTGTGTGTTCATAGGGGGGAGTGTACCTGTGTATATATGAGCACCTGTGTTTGTCTGTGTTATACAAAAAAAAAAACTCATCTTTGTCGTGCTCTTGGGTACTCCCTCCTGTATTTACATCAAAAGTTGACCATGAATTTAGTTAGCAAAATACAAGTTATATCTATTAATTAGATTCACATCTAATTTTTTTAAATAATTTTTGTTATATACACCCATCGTTCTAAAATGTTCGGTGTATAAGTTTTTTTAAAGTCAAACATATTCATGTTTGACCAAGTTTTTAGATAAAAATATCAATATCTACAGTACCAAATTTGTATCATTAGATTCATCGTGAAAAGAAATTTCATATTTATTTAATTTGTTTTGTAGATGCTGATGTTTTTCTATAATCTTGATCAAACATTCATAAGTTTGACTTACACGAAAATAATTCAACTATAATGTGTTGATCAAATTCATGGTTAAAATATGACCCAAAATACAAGTGATCCTTACGTGCAGGGTACCTCTTAAATTGCCGAACACATGTAAGTTGTGTCAGACCGATTTTTTGTGCAAACTTCAAGACTACACTCTGGAAACAATCTTGATATTTATTGTATGAAGGACAGCAGCAACTACTTGACGGTGAAGCCGAGTTGCCACCGCGGGTTGGTTTTGACCATCGTCCCCAAATGAGCTTTCGTAAGTGCACAGCATGATCTTCGAAAAATAATAGTGCTCGGTGAAAACTACGCCCACTTGATCTGGATATCAAATCATGCATGGATGCTGATGCGGTCTATCCATTTATGCACTTTCTTTAGGCCCCAGTCCATCTTTTGTTGTACTCTAATGACCTCTTATATTGCCGAATCCATGAGGTTGTGCCACCGGGTGTAATTGTTCATCATATCATACAAAAGCTTCTTTACTTCAATACATGTCCAGCTCATAAGTCTAAAATTGAATTTAAGAAATTCACCCAACTGAACCATGCACCGCGTTGATTGCTTCACTTGGTTGACACATGTTCCCGTGGGTGCACACATACCTTATCTATTCGCTAGAAACATCTCCTGACCCCCCTCGTTTTACACTGTTCCTCGCCTCACCTCTTTCGCCATCGTGAAATCTTCTCTTCCACCTCGTACTACCCTTCCCCATGCCCTCCACGTGCCTCCCAAAAAAGTGAGGAAGAGAGCAAGTGCCCCCATGGTGGGATCATGCTGCTGCAAACCTTGTCTGTTCTGCGAGCCAGGGGTGGCGGAGTTGCGAACATAGACGTTGTAGCACGGGGCGTCCAAGTTGCGAGCATGGACACCGATGGACGGCGGGATGATGCGAGTTGATGTTGTTGCACAAACCAGTGGCCGTTGCTGCAAAGAGGGTCGTCATCATGTTGTCGATGACCCTTGTTTCAACAGTGCCAACGTGTCATTGTGTTGTGAACCAGTGTTTGTAAGCCGGTGATGTGGGGGGTGTTGTCAAGGACCGATGGTGTTGCAAGGGTCGTTGGTGTTGCAGCTGGTGCTGCGGAGGGCCATCGATGTTACAAGATGCCACCGACGAGCCGGTGCTACAAGGGGTTGTCGTATTCTAATGTTGTTAGCCGATGCGACACGACACCACTGGCGAGTCGATGTTGTGAGGCCCCGCTGCTACAAGTGGTACACGCACCGCTACGAGGACTTGCAACAAATGATGCTGACTATCGGGTGCAGGATGCCTACTGTTGCTGCAAAGGGGCACCATTAAGTGATGCATGGGGCCAACCCACCGGTGCTCCAAGCAACATCACTGTACCATAGGAGGATGAGCAGGGACTGCCGCTAAGGTACGTGTTGCTGCAAGCCAACAGGTTTGTTGTTTATTGCTAATGGTGCCGACGTTCCGAGCCATGGCTTTTCATGATAGTGCATTGCGACATGCATATACATTGTAGATATCGGCAATACTATCGAGGACGGCGACACTTGACGCTGTGTTGCAGCAGGTGATCTGCATCTTTGCCGGCGAGCACATCTCCAGAGCGCGGGAACATCAGGTGAAGAGCGGGAACGGGGAGATAGGTGATATGCGAGACATAGATGCTGCAAAGGTGTGGGAGAGGGGATGTGGAGAGGGACGACCCAGTACGTCACACAATCACTTTCTGTGACAACATCAGACAACTCACAACCTTGCTGATCCCTTGCCAGGATTAGCGTGAAGATGGGCCAAAACATGAAGTACATCATGTAAACTAATCATCAAGACATGATTTCAATTGCCAAACCTGAATTATTTTCGTAGATTGAAGCGTGTAACAGCCCATGGTAATGCCCTCATTACAAATTGATTGTTATTTCTTTTTGCATCAACATCATGCTGCACTTAATTAAGAAATATTTTAGAGATTTTATTAAACCCTAAGCCTTATTTTGTATTGCTATTCTCTTAAATGGTGAAATAATAAACCCTTCGCCTTTTGATATTCTGCATCAAGGCTCACCTTAACACTTCGCAGCTGGCCATGCTACATTACCATGACTAGTGGCTCGGGCGCCACCTTGTGGCGCCTCATGAGGCAGAATGTGTGCACTATTCGAGCTTTCATACTTGTAAACGTCTCTGTATGGCAGCATGTGTAATTCAACAAAAAGAAGAGGTAGTCCAGATCAGCATACTGGTTAAAAATATACCGTATATTGTGGGTCATCAAACGATCGCGTATACTTGTGGGTCGTCAAACATGAATGAGAATATTCATTATGTTGTGATAGTAATATTTGAAACATATTCTGTAGATATACAATAATGAAACACAATAAATCATATCTGTTTTCAATTTAAGTTATCATATTATTATCCAAATATTCATGTTCCATACAACCAAATTTAAGTAAATTTATTGCAAAACAATCCCGCAACAACGTGCCAGGTATCATCTTTTTTTTTTACTATTTACTTTAGGGCAAAGCCCCATAGCCTCAAATCATATTAAAAAGGGTCCAAAGAATAGTCTACAAATATATACAGAAAGAAGGGGGTGTGGGAGGGGGTAGTTGCATGACTTACATGTAGACTAGGGCCTATAAAGTTATCTGCATGTCTAAGGCAGAGAAGAAGTCCAAGCCATAAGAGAGGGCTTTATAGCAGATTTTAACCTATGAGCCATGAGAGAGATATGATGAATAAACTTCCTTCTCCATGATGCAAAGTAGGCCTCTCATGTCTGAAACCATTTCCTAACTATCCATATGTTACATGCAGCAACTAGAGCCACTTCCATGAATAAAGGAAATCCCTACTAGCAGCAACAAGACATTCTTGGTATTACAAACCAAGCCCCCATGAAATTGCATGCAAAAAAGAGATTATCTCTGGTCTCCACCTGATGTTTGGGACACAATACATAGAAATTCTCATCATCCTCAGATCTCCAATGTCTGCGAAGAAGCATATTTCTTGAGTTCAGTCGATCATTGAGTAGAAGCCATCCATATTTGGAAGTCAAAACTATTGGTTAAATAAAAAAATTCATGTGATTTTTGCAGTGAGAGGTAATCCTCATTAAAGACAATCCGGCAAAAGGAAAATGACAAGGATGGAAGAAATGTTGCTTTTGCGATGAAGATAAAACATTACATCGCATCTTCTCTTTCCTGTTTGGTTGCCACATCTATGTGGCGATAAATTTGGGTATCATATAACTTGTCGCCCTCAAGTAGCATAATCAATTTGTTTGGGAGCTGGTTGGTTGGACATATCAGAGTGGGAGTTTGTGCCTTATTGTGGGCAATATGGGATTTCCATAATCACATTATTTTTAGTTAAACAAATACTCAAAAATATTGCTTGCTGTCCTTAGATCTATCACATGGATCCATACGTGGTCATTACCTCATCATGTGGACGTTCAGGAGCACATGGCCTTTTAGTTCAACCATTTGGATATGGTCGCACGGGAATTACTCAGTCGATTTGACTAGTGTGCCATTGATAGAATATGTGAATGAGTCATGTAATCTTCTATTCCAACAGGTTGTGATCCTTTTTTGTACATTTTTCTTAAAAAAATTCAACGTTTGACTTCTATTCAATAATTATGATTGTATGGATCACAATGATGTAGAGATGGGGCTATCCCCTTTCCGATATTTCTCCAGCTCGATCTTTATTTCTTGTTGAGATTTCACTCTTGCTCAATCCGTGAATACTGCGTGCGATGCATATCGCTAACCAACGAATAGCCTTGCTAATACCTACTAATTAAACTAGGCCTAATCATTTATTTTGAAGCTACACCGCTAGAGGGATACTATGTACCAGCACATGAGGCCCTTGTAAAAGATTTGACACAACTTTTTATTCTTCCTTTACCTATGCCTCCCATGCCTGCATACTTGATGTGATTTCCCCTTGAAGATAAACAAGGTGAAAATGTCATTCCACCAAGTTTCTTTCATAGCTTTAGCACATGATAGATGATATTGGAAGACTTTAGAGATTTTTTGGCACAACTACAAACGGGACAATAGAGGAAGATCCTTCCGTCTCGATGACAAATGAAAAGTTCCAGATGTATATATGTAGCCCTCAAGTTTTCTTATAAGGTGGAGGTGATGCTTGTTTCTAGGCTAGTTGTTAGGTAGGATAAGTAATAGAGCTACAGCTTCAATGGCACCTACTATCGATGCCATTTCTGCACTTGTTTTGGGTGAGGTTATATTGGTAAAGGTAAATAGATAGTAGATTTAAGGCATGCCACTATATCAATGTGTAGCTCACCGTAAAAATGACGAGGCAGATTTAGTCTAGAACAAGGTTTTGTAGCTTCGCCTAGTTGACATTGTAGCAGTGACAACAGCTGCCAACAAGTAGTGTGGAGTAGTCATACTCATAATATATTACTGAATTTAAAAAATGTTCAGAAATGTTACATATCTTCATGAGTTTTTAATGACTGTGAATTTGTTAAATTTCACAACATCTATTTTTCTAAAACTTAGAAATTTTTCACAAATCCTTACAAAAGTTTATGTATTCTAATATTGTTAACAAATTTTAAAATATTCACATTTTTTCTAAAATATGGAAAACTTTTGCTAATTTAAAATGGTACTCTTTTATAGTGTGATCTATGATTTACGATAAACCCACGCAGGAGGGAAATCATGAGCAGAGGACGAGAAAACTTCCACTGTAAAGATGAATTAGGTATAATGTGGAAGCCAACAATGAGTGCTTTAAATTCCAAATTTCAACATTCGGATATGAGAGAACTTATAGACCAAATAGTATAAAAACCCATTCCAGACAACCCTCTCACTTTGCTAACTATCTCAAATATGCCATATAAAGCCTAGACAATGTTTCACTAGATACCAACATGAATTCCAAACGGTGAACAAGTGTTACACTTATGAACCATATTGAATATACAAGTCTAGAGAGGATTCTAATTTTGTTTTCATAGTACGACACAAATGATACTTTTGCCCATATCAGCACATGGCAAAAAGGGCTATGATTCTGTTGGACCATGATCTTGTAGAATCTTGTTGTCTCGAGGAGTAGCGATGTTTAGTTAATTTTGCATGTTTAACTTTATGCAAATGATTTGTTTCCGTATGCCTCCCATTCATAATGGATTGCATAGCTCTAATTAGTCATAACTCCCCCCTCCTCTTTCTCTCCCTTACTCTGTCTGTGTGTTCTTGTTGGTTTGGCACTCAGCATTATCGTGATAACATGGCTATGAGGCTACCATTAGAAGACTACAGAGGCGGAGCGTCCTTTATAAGGATAGCTTTGTTGAGTGTAGAGAAGGTTGGTGAGTGTATTGGTTATTTATCTGTTGTTGTAACCAACTCTCGGAATTTGCGTCATACCGGAGCTTTAATTCCTCTCTTTTTTCTGCAGGTTTTAGTTCCTCTTTATCCAAAGAGATTTGGCAACATATGTATGTGTAATCTACTCCATTGTCCTTTCTTTCAACCCAGAGACTACAATCACACCCATCTAACAAACACAAACCTTGTATAAACCTTCTCATCCAGACATACAAGACTGGACATACACGTTTGATTAAACAAATTATGCTACTGTATTTTTACAATAACAGATACAACCACTCAGTTTGCTACTATTTCTTGAGTTTCCTTGTTCCTCCCACTATGCATAGAATAGAGGAGGTAAAAGTAAAACGCGCAACATGAAGGTTGCCATATCGGGGTTTCTATGATGGGAGCTAGGGAGTTGCATGTGGGCCTGGCCTATGTATGGTTTTGGCTGGTTTTCTTCGGTAGGCACTCTAGCCGAACAATGGAATGCATAAAGGCAGAGGGAATGGGAAAAGAAGTGTTACTTTTATTTTCATTTTCCCCTTAAAAGATAGACTTTGAAATAGGAGTATTGGAATAATGCTGAATTCAAAGATTTATTTCTTTCTATAGTATAAGAAAAACAATTTATTTCTATTTCTATAGTATAAGAAAAACAAATAGTATAAGAAAAACAAATCGAATCAAATTCATGGATTTACCACGACCTCGGTACTATGTCTGGTTTTCGTGCTGTTTTTTATTTTTATTTTTGGTGAAATATTTTTTATTTTTTTACTTTCTAAAGACTAAAAACAGTTTCATGTATATATTAAAAATTTAATATATCGGAAAATTTCTCAAGAAAATAGTTAACAATTTTACAAAGTGTTCATGATTTTTAAAATGTTTCTCATGTTTTTAAAATTGACATGAGTTTAAAATGTTCATGAATTTTTAAAAAGAATGTGGAATTATAAATTTCGCAAAGAACAAAAATATTTGCAAATTTCAATGTTCACAATGTTAAAAATCTTTAGCAGCTTTAATTTTTTTGTGAATTGAAGAACATTCAAAATACTATTTTTTGAGAATTTAGAAAAGTTCATAAATTTTAGTAAAGCTGGGAACTTCAAAGATATTGATAAACTTTTTTTGCAAGAATAGAGAAAATTTCACATTAAAAAAATATCCATGAATTTGAAATGGTACTTTTATAGAGTTGACTCTATCATCTGTTGAAACCCCAATGGGAAAAATATCGAGCAGAGGGAGAGCAATCTTCCACTACGAGGATGAATTAAGTGCAAGGTGTAAACCAAGAAGCAAGTGAAGATTCAAATTTCCAAATTTAATAATGAGATCTTGATGGGTGTGTAGATCAAATAGTCTTAAACAACTTAGGAGAAAACCCTCTTCTCAAACGAAATTGTTGTGCACACGATTGTTTGACAAACAATTTTTGCATGATGCTCCCATCGATGGCTGCTGCATGCAAAACATACGTGATAAACGGCTGTAGTTCTCGGTCGTCTGAAAATCATGCACAAACGGTCGCCCGTGTAGCAGTGCTCCTTCTCAAATAGCCTATATACAACCAAAATAATGCTTTGCATGATAAAACAGCTAAATTTGATTCCAAACGGTGAATAAGAGCTACACTTTTCACATTTACACTATGTAATGAATACATGGTGCAATATGCGAATTAGTATTTTTTTTTACTCCTAGTACAACACTTGTACAATACAAATTGTATTCCCAATCAAGCCGGAACATGGCAAAGTGCTATGATTCTGTTGGACCATGGTCGAGTAGAATCTTGTTCTCTCCAGAACCAATGATGTTGAGCTGATTTTGCAAGCTGGCCATTATTTGCAGATGATTTTTTTTGTATGCCTGCAATTCATACCAGATTACATCGCTCCAGCCCATCATAACTGTAACACCTCTCTCTCTCTCTCTAGAGAGAGAGAGAGTGTGTGTGCGTGTGAGAGAGAGAGAAGAATTCATCTAGCTACTAGCTATGTACACGTCAGGTCTGTGGTGAACTACTCACGCATCATCGGAAGACAACAAGGATGATGTAGCAGCCCTCCGTGATGGATTTCCCTCCGGAAGAGTGCCGAAAAAGTCCTTTGGGTGGTCTCTATTGGTGTCTGGGCGAAGCTGGGTCGTGGGACTGCTTTGAGTCATAGTTCGACCTACAGTAGTTCCTGGGTGGAGAAGCCCCGGGAGTTCAATGGCCACAAATTCCCTAGCTACTTCGGCAAGCGGTCTGACCGATTTGTGTGCAAGCTACAAGACTACACACTGAAAACTATTGCGCGGATCGGGGGAGATCATCTTGGGATTTATTGTACGAATAAGGACAACGTAGAATCCTTGCCGATTATGCCCAGTTGTCACCGCGAGCTGGGTCTGATCCTCGTCCCAAATGAGCTTTTGTGACTGCATAATGATCTTCCAGAATCCTGAAAATAGAAGTGCACTATGTTCACTTGACCTGGATATCAGTTGACATTGGTATTGCCTTTTGTCACGTATGTCGCCAACATATTGGCATCAATCCGCATATAGTTATTCCAATAAATCATGTATTTGGTTCATTTGGCGAGTATTACAAGTCGAGCGGTGCTGCAAAGGGGCGGCATTCGGTGCTGCATGGGGGCAACCCGCTGTGGGTGTATTAGCAATTTTTGATTAACTTAATCCATGAATAAATCATGATGCTAGCAAAAATAGCATGAAGCTCATACCAGAATATAAATATGTGAGCACGTACCGAAAATAGAACCAAAACATCTATGAAGACAGTAAGCACGCCTAGCATATGAAGGAAGTAAATAAGGGATGAACATATCATACACTCTAGTAGGCCAGGCTAAAGCGGCAGTGGCGGCGGCTTCCTCCGCATTCTTCTTCTTAGCGGGGCGGCGTCCGCCATGTCCTCATTGCCGGGGAAGTAGTCAAAGATGAGGACGAGAAGACGAACATGGAGTAGTCGCTCCGCAAAAACCTTACCTCACATCTCCTAGTGCGGGGTCGTAAAGAGCGGGGACCCGAAGGCCTACTCTCCCAAACTTCCATGCAGGTGGGATGGGACAGGATCGCCGGAAGCAGCAACGGTGAGTGAATGTCAGTGACGGCTAGGGTTATGCGCGAGGAGGCTATGCAAGTGTGTCGGCTAGCTTGGTCAATGCCTCCAATATCATAGTCCATTTGTTAGGGGGTCATGAGCCTTGGCTTAGGCCCATGGCCGAGTCAACAATAACCCACAATCCAAGGTCTTAGATTAGTGGCCTCTCCATTAGCGACTCATAATTAATCTCTAGTTAATTATTCATTCCTGATCAACAAAAAAAAGGCAGACACATGACATAGGTCTTAGCTCAACTCAGATCGTTCATGAAACACAACGCACGGGTGGGCAAGGTGTCGCGTGGAAAGGTGGGCGACAGAAGAATAACGCGCATGTAACACTCGTCTTCTCAAGCTTCAATAGCATGTGAAAGAGAAATCTTTATTAAGAGGTCTTAACTTTCCTTCACTAGCGTGGTGGGACTAAACTTTCAACCATGTCATGACACCCCACATGGGCCTTAGAGATTAACTACAAATATTGTTTATATGGGCCCAATGCCTATCTATAATTCAACGACCCCCCACAGGTTCTCGGAAGCACATTATGCGGCCCTTTGTTTTAAACACTATTTTGATATATCCAAATTTCAAGTGGGGCACTAGTAGAAAAAGGGTCAAATGTCAAGCACATTCGTGCCGATTTGGTTTTGAGCCGGCACTAATGTGTGCATTAGTGCCGGTTCGAACGGCTATGCATGAATGCCGGTTCGTGTTGAACCTTAATACCGGTTCGTGCCACGAACCGGTACTAAAGGGGTGGTGGCAGGCTGGCGTCAGGCCGGGGCCCCACGATCACCTTTAGTACCGGTTCGTGGCACAAACCGGTACTAAAGGGCTAACCTTTAGTACCGGTTCGTGCCATGAACCGGGACTAAAGGGGTCTGACCTATAGTCCCGGTTGGAGACACAAACCGGGACTATAGGGCAATTTTCAAACTCTACCCCCCTGTGGACCGCCTTTTCAGTTTTAGAAAAAACAAAAGAAAATGATGGAAATGTCAAAAAAATAAAATAAAATAAGTTTCCTATGTGATATGTGGTCTAGTTGTTGGGAAAATTTATAAATATGAATTTCGACTTTATTTGCAAAATCTCTCTGGAATTTGTAAAATGGGCATAACTTTTGCGTACGAACTCGGATTAAAAAGTTTTTTATATGAAAAATCATCAACTCGAAAAGTTACATCCTGTGGAAAAAAAGTTACGGGGCTTTTAAGATCTAGAGTGGAAAAAAATGGAAAAAATTTCAAACTTGGTCAAATCTAGTCAAACTGTGGTCAAACTAATTATTCTAGAATATTAGTGTTACTAAATAATTATTTTAGTTTTTTTGAATTTTGATCAAATCTGGTCAAACTGTGGTCAAACAATGGTCAAACTAATTATTCAAGAAATATTAGTGTTACTAAATAATTATTGTTTTTTAAAACAATAGTTTCAAACTCAAACAGTGAAATGTGTGACTTCATGCTCAAGCTAAATTCCTGAGGGTTAATAGGATTGACATCTTACTATTGCCGGAAAACAACAAGTGCAGACTTGGAAACGAGGGAGAATAAAACCCGGAAGTTAAGCGTGGTCAGGCTGGAGTAGTGAGAGGATGGGTGACCGTTCGGGAAGTTAGATGATTTGGAATGAGTGATCCACACTTGAGTAGTTAAGAGGGGTGATTAGAGACTAAATCATCAAATAATTCAGAAAATTGAAAATCGAAAAAAGTCGATTTTTTCCAAAATTTTTAGAAATTTTTTTCAAAAAAAACCTTTAGTACCGGTTGGTAACACCAACCGGTACTAAAGGTACCCCATACCACAGCGCGAGCTCACGCCACGTGGTGGGCCTTTAGTGACGGTTCGTGCCGAACCGGTATTAAAGGGGGGGGGGGCTTTAGTCTCCACTCCATAGTGCCGGTTGCAGAACCGGCACTAAAGGCCCTTTACGAACCGGTGATAAAGGCCTGTTCTGCACTAGTGGGGATCGGTTAAGGTTCAACATCCACCTAGAGCAAAGTGTTACACTTCTCCACAACTGAACAATCGACTATGCCTTGAATTGTCAGTTGTCGCGAAGAAGTTTAAATGATTGGCTGGCAAAGGTTAACGCCACTGGTGGAGCATATTAGCCACACTTTTGACCTATTCATGAGCTTTTTATATATTACCCTATCTCAGAGGTTGTGACAAGCAGTCTTATAGCTTGTTTTTCATCCTATTTCATGAGATTTCCAATCACATAGGTTGGGTTACCACCAGGGCAACTCATGTGGATCTCATACCCCTCTCTCCAAATGCAATTTTTATCACAGTTCGTGACCGTTGTTTAGTGAAGGGTTTTCCCAGATTCTTAGCTAATTGGATGTAATCCAATGCTATTACTCAGAGTTTCTTAAATTGTCCTTTGATATCTTTGCCTTGACAATTACTTTCAAATTATCATAGTTCATAAGGATAGCCAGAATTGTCTTTTTAACCATCGGCAATTCCATCAAAAAAGTTGTGAAAGCCTTCCACTTATGTACAAGATTTATCTATTGTTGTGAGTTCTGCTTCCATTATTGACTTCATTAAGATAGTCTACTGGTAAGACTTGTAGGAAACAGCGCCACCACCAAGGATAAACATCTATCCACTTTTGGCTTTCCTCTCATTAGTATCAGAGGTCCAATTCGCATCAATATATCCTTCAAGTACCGTTGGGTATCCGGCATAGTGAAGTCTGTAGCTGACAGTACATCTCAGATTTCGCATAAGTCTTTCAACGAGTGCACAAGACAGGGTCGCACGATCTGACAGAGGGCGAACCATGCTCGACATATTCCTCCGTCTTTGCATCATTGGCCCTTGGTTGATGCTTCTCCTCTTGAGCGCCGAGGGGGAGGGGGTTAATAAAGATGCACAACACTAGTGCATCCTCGGCGTGGAAAAGAGCATCGTTAAGAGAATAAATGTGGGGGTCGCAGAAGGGAATCGACAAAGACTCACCACAATCGCGCGTCCTCGTCGGTGGTGCTGGCTGCGGCGGGGAGCAACGCGCGTATGGAGGCATCCTCCATGCCCGCCATGACGGCGTGGGAGAGCAGGCGACCCTCAGCCTTTTCCCGCGAAAACACCTCAAGCCGGTCCATGCGGACCCAGAGCGCGGCGGCCTAGTGCTCGGTGTCAAAACTCTGCTCGGTGTCGATTAGGAGCGTGCGGATGGAGGCAGCCTTGCTGCCCATCGTGGCAGCTTGAGTAAGTAGGCGTGCTCGATTCCGCCCACGACAACATCTCGTGTCGGTTGCCGCGGACCCCAGAGTGCCTGTCGTTGGCGAGCAGCGCGTGTGTAGTTTGCCTTCATTCCCGCCACGGCAGCGCGGGCGAGCAAGCACGCTTGCCTCGGCTTATGAAAGCATCGTGTGTCGTCGTCGCGGACTCCAGAGTGTGGTGGCCTGGTGCTCGTCGTCGGTGAGGAGCGCGCAAATGGAGGCGGCAACTAAACCCTGTCGTGCTTCGACACCCGCCCACTATCGGACCTGAACTGGAGTAAGACATGCGGCGGGGGAGGATAGCGTCCACGGCGATGAAACTTTTTACCGAACGATTTCCAGCGCTAACCAGTCTCCTCTCCATGCCTCAAGATTAGTGCCCCTAATCCAATGGGGTAGATAGGACTTTCGCTATCCACCTCTAAAAATCTGACATGAGATTATTACCCTTCTGGATTGTTTTAAAGCCACCAATAAAAATGTACACAGACCAATCAGTACCATCAGATCATTCCCACCTCCTAAAATCCAAGAGTCTACGTTACTCTGATGGTCTGCCATTACATCTAACGGCTTAGATTGTATGTTCTGCCATGGTCTGCCATCGTGTTACCGCTACCCGTCCCCCCGGTTGGATGAGGCTACGACTGTTCCTCAGATCATGCCAAGGGTGCATTGTCCCAATCAATCCTTAAATCACGCCTCCTGATCGATCCACGCCACTGTCCAAGTCGTAGCAGGTCGGTCCACAAATCCCCTCGCGCGTCCTGATCAAGCACGAGGGGTCCCAGCGCATGGCGTCCTGGAAGGACCATGAGGGCGGGGGCATCTCAACCACAACGTGTGTTGATGCCGCTGCACGCCTCGGCGAGCGCTGCGATCAGATCCTCGGCGGTCGCGCCTCCTTCCGTGAAGCACTCCGACTGTAACTCGGCGGCGACCTAGGCACGACGCCGGTCAACCCGCCCAAGCACTCCGCAGCCTTTCAGATAGGGTCTCGGATTTTTTATGCACCGTAGGTAGGATTTTGGGTTTACTCCACGCTATCGATCCTGTCGGTTGTTAATTCATCTCGAGGCCTGAACCAGTTTGCGGATGTCACCCACAAGGAGTTTAACGCCGGCTATCTAGGACTGAGCACCGGTTTAGTAGGCACCGGGGGGCAGCCGCACGCTCCGAGGACGGCGTTCAGGTATGAGAGTGCCGTGGACCTGCCCGGGATGTGAACTGGAGGAAGAAGGGGGCCATGACGCTGGTCAAGAACCAGGGGAAATGCGGTAAGGAGACAAGACACTCTCTGAACACTGCCTTCCACGCCGTTCATCTCAGGCTTTCAGTTAGCACATTGTAGACCATCTATCTGAAATTGTATTGCAGGAAGCTGCTGGGCCTACTCGACCGTGGTGGTCGTGGAGGGGATGAACCAGATTATGATTGGCAGGCTTGAGTCGCTGTCGGACCAGGAGCTGATGGACTGTGACAACACTTTCGACCATGGCTGCGGAGGGGGGCCTCATGGACTTCGCCTACGCCTACATCGTGGTCGTGGAGAACCAGGGGATCCACACCTCATGGAGGAGGGCAACTACAAGGAGAAACAGGTTGGCACTTGGCACGGGGAATAAACTAACAAACTCTCTAGATGAAATTCAGTTGCACTAGCTTTTTGTTACTCTAACAGTGGGCATTAATTTCCTTCATTTGATCCCGTGCTCAGCCGTGCGGCCGTGCCCCACTCCAAAGTTGTCACCATAAACGGACGTGCTGGAGAACAGCGAGATGAGCCTGCTGAAAGTGCTGGTGCACCAGGCCGTCAGCGTGGGCATCACTGCAGGGAGCAGAGACTTCCAGTTGTACAAAGGGGTAAACAAAATGATCAAGTGTTATCTACCCTGGGCAGTGCGGCATGGTACAAAAGAACAACTGACAGGGTGTGTGTGACTTGAGTGCAGGGGGTGTTTGAAGGAACGTGTGAGACTCGCCTCGATCATGTGCTAACGGCCGTCTCATCCCGCGGGCACAACCCATCATCATGAAGAACTCATCACTAGTAGAAAAAGGGTCATCTGTCCCGGTTGGTAAGGGCCTTTTGTCCCGGTTTTTGAACCGGGACTAAAGGGTCGTTACTAATGCCCTAACCCCCGGTTCTTGCACGAACCGGGACAGATGGGCCTCCACGTGGCCGGTGCGGCGAGCCCAGGCAGGAGGGCCTTTGGTCCCGGTTTTTTTTAGGGGGGGGGGGGGGGGTTGAGGGTTTTGGGGGGTTAATTTAGGTATTTCATATATTGTGTTAGCTAGCTAATTAATAGAGAGAAGTGTCCTCTCTTATCTCCGTGCTTGGTCGACGCTACGTACTATAGAGAGCACTAGACACGCTAGCTAGTAAGCAAATGAAGGAAACAGAAGATCGTCATGAACATATGCATACAGAGAGAAGTGATATCGACCACCTCTCCTTCTCCGAGAGATTGGTCGAACAACAAGTTCTCGTATATCTATCCGACACTACCGGCTACATATATACAATAATTATCTCTTACAATATAATCTCCTAATTAAATTATAAGAACATAGGGTCCACATAGTATTCTCCGTTTTCAGCGATCACATGGTCAAGGAAGAATGCCGCCAATTCCTCTTGAATTGCTCGCGTACGATCTGGTGCTAGGAGTTCATCCCGCATCCGAAAGATCTAATTTGAAGAAGGGGGTATATATATATATATATATATATATATATATATATATATATATATATATATATATATATATGAAACTCAACACAAATGATGGTAATAAAATAAAATTGTGAATATTATTGCTTACGCACTTCATATTGTTCGTCAGAGTAGCCCCGCTACTGGTCGTGTGGCGGATGGACTCGTAAACGTAGTATCCACAGGAATCATTCCCTTGTTCCTGCCACAACCACTTTACAAGAAATAGAGGTCAATCAAACTGATAAGCAAGCATGCTAAATGGTATTGATGAAAGTAGCGCTCGAATCACTAGGAGATGCGCGGAACATGCTACTATAGTACTTACTTTCGGGTGTCTAAATTGCAGCTTCTTCGGCAGTCCCGGAGCTTTTTTGGTGAATTTTCTCCAAACCCTGCCAGACAAAGAAAACAATTACTTGATATCAAGAAATGAACAAAGTTGCTGATATGGTGGATAATGATCGATTTAACTTACTTCTCGAGCATTTGAGTCATGTCCGCATAGTCCTGGGGATCTTTTCGTCTCGAGTCTAAGACGGTTACTACTCCCTGCTCATGCTTAATCTCTAGGAGAATATAGTGGAAGCTGCGCACGCATGCATAAGTCATCAATTACATTATTATAACCTGGACTAATAAGGGAAACCGAATATGCACAAGACAGTAACACTCACTTGAAGTTGTAAGGAAAGAGTATTATATCTTTGTTTTCATTCATTACCAACGATCGTAGCAAGTTGGCCTCAGTATTTTCGGCATGATATTTAACCTCAGTTGCATCTATGAGATTTGTGTTAATGAACCCAATATCACCGATTTGTCTTTTCTTCAATTCGGCGATCTTCAATCTGCATAATATAGTGAGGATAATTATAAATACATGCAATGAAAGAGCTGACCTATATAGAGAGACTTAATGACAGAAGTAGTACTACTTACAGACAGTAGCAAGTGACCGTTGATTTATCGAGGGCCTTTTGATTGAAAAACTGGAAGAACTCCTCAAATGGAACATTCAACAGTTCAATTCCGACGAGGTCATGCTCCTCTTTAACTCTCAGCGTCAAAGTATTCCTCCCCTCAAATGGAACATTCAACAGTTCAACTCCAACGAGGTCATGCTCCTCTTTAACTCTCAGATAAATACATGGAAGTATTCATCGAACACCTCATGTGCATAGGAGGTGAGCTAGAGCACCACAAAGCCATCCCCTCGCCGGCTAGAGAAAAACAGAGCACTGGAGTGCTCTGCTCGCGGGCGAGGGGTATATATAGGCACCTCATTGGTCCCGGTTCGTGGCATGAACCGGGACTAAAGGGCAGCCTGTGGTCCTGGTTCAAGCCACCAACCGGGTCCAATGGTGGTGGGCCAGGAGCGAGGCCCATTGGTCCCGGTTCGTCCCACCAACCGGGGCCAAAGGGGCCAAACGAACCGGGACAAATGCCCCCACGAGGCCCGGCAGGCCCCTGGCCTCACGAACCGGGACCAGTGCCCCCATTGGTCCCGGTTCTGGACTGAACCGGGACTAATGGGCTGACCCGGCCTGAACCAAAGCCCTCTTTTCTACTAGTGCATCGGCGGGGGCTGGGGCGAGCAAGGGTACTTAAGGATCAATAGGGGCACCGAGAGACCCGAGGGCGTCTGTGACATCTTCAGGATTGCCTCGTACCCTACCAAGAACAACGGTACGGGCTGGGGGTGGGGGGCCTGATTTTGTCGGCAACATAGATATCTTTACCAAAGTTGGGACTAATAGGCTTACACAGATTGCACATTCTGTGGTCCAGCCGTCCCAAATTGCTTTCATGCCAGACAGAAACATCCTAGAAGGGGTTGTGGTTTTGCATGAAATGCTCCATGAAATCCACACCAAAAAACTTGACGGGAGGTTTTCAAAGTGGGTTTTGAGAAAGCGTACGACAAGGTCAAATGACCTTTTCTTCAGCAGCCTTTGCGTATGAAAGGTTTCGATCAGGCCTGGAGAGACCAGGTAGATTCATTCACGCAAAAAGGGAGTGTTGGAATTAAGGTTAATGATGATATAGGTCATTACTTTCAGACACACAAGGGCTTGCGACAAGGAGATCCGATGTCGCCGATTCTATTCAACATTGTCGTAGATATGTTGACAATCTTAATAGGAAGGGCCAACACTAGTAGAAAACAGGGCATACGTCCGGGCCAGATAAGTCCATTAGTCCTGGTTCGCTCTCGAACCGGTACCCATGGGCCCATTTGTCACGGTTCGTGAGGCCAGGGGCCTGCCGGGCCTCGTGGGGCCATTGATCCCGGTTCGTCTGGCCCCTTTGGTCCCGGTTGGCGGCACGAACCGGGACCAATGGGCCCCGCTCCTGGCCCACCACCATTGGTACCGGTTTGTGGCCTGAACCGGTACCAAAGCATTGTCTTTCGGGCCGGGTCAGGCCACAAACATGTACCAATCCAGCCAGGGAGAGGGCTTTTGTGTGTAAAACATTAAATGCGAAAGGAATTTTCATAAAATAAATAAAAAAGCAAAAAAGACAAGAAAATAAATAAGTAGAAACAAAATCAAATAAATAATTAGAAACAGAAAAACTTTAATAAATAAGTAGAAACAAAATAAACTTTAATAATGTAAAATAAATAAACTATAATAAAATAAATAAAAATAGCAACAGCAGGTAGAAACAAAATAAAATAAATAAAGCAAAAAAGAAAGAATTTTCATAAAATAAATAAAAGAAGCAAAAAAGAAAAGAAAATAAGTAAGTAGAAACAAAATAAACTTTAATAAATAAGTAAAAACAAAATGAACTTTTATAAAACCTGTAGTATTATTGAAACTAAAATTATATAAAATTTATCAACTAAAATTATCAAAGTATTTTCTGTTCAAAACAGTAAAAGAAAAAAGAATTTTCATAAAGAAATTTTTTGTTAGAAACTTTAATAGCACTAACAGAAACTAGTGATTCACAGAAATTTCAAAAACTAGCGATTCACACAAATTTAAAAAAATTCAAATTTAAACTATTCAAATTGGAAAACAAATGGCACTAACAGAAAGTTTATAATTTTTATTACCTAAAAGCAAAAGGAACTAAAAAATAAAGCAAAAAACAAAAGAAAATAAATAATGCAAAAAACAGAAGAAAAAAAACTGGGGAAAATAAAAAAAAATGCCACCTACTGGGCCACTACGGCCTGAATACGACTAGAAAACCTACCATGGGCCAAGATTCAGGCCCGCAGAAGGCCGAGTAGGCCCAACAGGCATAGCAGTGACAATTAGGCCCGTAAGCCTGCAATCGAGAGGAGCTCCAGAGGGGTGCGGCAGTGGGGCTTATAAACCACTGCGCGCCACTCTCAACTAGCAAGGTGGGACTAAAGTTTTGGCCACGGGCAGCACGAGCTTTGGTCCCGGTTGGTGGCACCAACCGGGACTAAAGGGGTGAATTGGTCCCGGTTGGTGCTATGAACCGGTACCAATGCACCCCTTTGGTCCCGGTTGGTGCCACCAACTGGGACCAAAGGCCTCAGCTTCCCGCGCTTTGGGCTGCTTGTGACGCCCTCGATTCAATCGTACACTAATCATACACGCAAATGTTCTAGGGTAACGCGACAGAAAACAAAAATTTTCCGACCTACGCACCAGCCCAGGACCACTATGGAGACTTCATACATGGTTTGATCTTTTTCGTTACCGACTCGTAGCGCAGCGGGAAGTAGAGTCGATGACGATCGGCGGTGCAAATCCCCGCAGCTAGGATTTACAACCTCCCAACCGCGAGGATGTATACCCTCATCTGCTCCTCGGACAGCCCTCCGGGAGGCGGTCGAACAGCCCCCCGGACGGAGTCGCGGACAGCCCTTCGGAAGGACCTTCGAAACTCGAACGGTCACTCGGACTGCCCTTCGGGAGCACCTTCGAAACTCGGACGGTCACACGGACAGCCCTTCGGGAGGCACTCACGAACTAAGACCGAAACTACGATCTCTCTACAGAGTTGCACACATACGGTGTCATCTATCCGGCAGGGCTTCGCCGTCCAGCACTAGTTCCTGCCGGAACCCAGACAGCCTTTCGGCTCTACGAAACTATTTCGCTGGGAGGGAGAGAAGAAGCCAGATAATGCATGGCATGTGTATGAGAGCAAGGGATGAGAGTGGAGGGCTGCCCCTCCACCTCTATTTATAAGAAATCCCAAGGGGTAGGGTGGTTTTACAAGAAAACCAAAAACCCACATGAAATGGAGTCCTTCCCAAGGACCTAAAGAGTGAAAACAAGGGACAAGTGGGGCCCCATGGATGAGCTGCACCCATGAACGTCCCACCCCTCGTGGGCCCCCCCAAAAGGAGGTTCCCACCCTTCCATGTCATCCCTAGATCTTTTGGGCAAAACCCCAAAAGGTGGCTTTCCATAAAATATCCCAAAAAGCACTTTCACTATTCACGACGACATTTTTCAGCGTCCGTTCGAACTGAAAATATTTATGTGGGCTTAGAAAATTTCCAGTACCCACCAAAATGATTTTCAAAGCATTCCGAAACAATTCCGGTTTAATGATTTTCATCTGCGAAAAGCATCTGAAGTGGTTCCGGCAGCTCCGGAGCATATCCGGTTATTATTCCGGAAAATTCCAGAAAGCTTCGAGAATGATTCTGTCACCCTCCAAGAATTATCATGCATGTGCCGAAACCAATTTGACTTAATGGTATCCCCTGAAACAACTTTTCAGTTTCACCGAAACTCATCCGATGACCTCTCTCTGCGGAACCTTTTCCGTTGTCCGAAACTTTTCCGGTGTCCGAAACTTTTTCGGTGATTTTCTCTCAGACTCCTTGTCTAGTATTCAACAGATAGATAACCCTTAAGCGTGTGACCGTATAGGTTCGGTGAAGTATAGACATGACCGGAACCCTTTCCGATCAATGATCAACATCGGAGCCGTGGACACCCATATTGACCCCTATACCCACACGAATGAATATTCGAGTGAACCTCCAGTTGCCGTGTGCTATTCCTGTTGCTTCACGATATGTTACAAATACCCGAGGTGAGACATGTTGGCATTCCCGTGGATCAACAACTTGTCCACTATGCTAGTTACCTCGTTACCGGTATTGTTCTTTTTCCTCGTTACCGTGTTCCGGCATCCCGGTGATCAAATCACAAAGTGTCTGGCCAGACGATGATGGATACCGTAACACCGAGAGGGCCCAGAGATATCTCTCCATCGTCGGAGGAGAAAATCCCAATCTTGAGCTGTCAAGTTACTTGACATACTTTTCCATGAACCCGTAAGCCGCCGTAATAGCCACCCATTTACGGATGACGTTTAACAAACCCCAAAGTTCATGAAGCAAGCATGAAGAAACTCGATACTCTCATGGTCTAAGGAATCATGCAAACGTTAACCATCTCTGTGTTATTTACCATTAACTTCTGATGAATGAATCTCATAGCATAACATCAATCCGGGTCGATTCAACACAAATGTTCTCTTAACATTGTGCCCTCAAAGTTGCTGGCATAGACATGCCCATGATTGGGAAAACATAATCATCATGCAACACTTGAGCTATTCTTAGAGGCATGACTAGGAATACATTTTCTCGTTTATTATTCCACACGTGCACATGGGTTTTCCCCAGAGCCTTTATGGATATACGGGCTCGGGAACCACAGCAGTTATAGCATGGAACATAAACATAATAATGATCATGGAGATAAATAATAGCATTTATTATTGCCTCTAGGGCATATCTCCTACAGACTCCTACTTGCACTAGAGTCAATAATCTAGTTTAATGCTAATGCACTTCACACCTATGACACACTAGTGTAAATATGCTTCGCTTGTGGTATAGCCTGATGTCCAACGGAACTGACGACTTCAGCTCCGTGTGTATCTTTGCATATCCTCGCGTTTTCACGCTTTTACAAAATTCATATTTTGTGCGGACATGGCTTTGTATATATGTGAATCATTGGTCGAAACCTGATTCCTCAGACTGAGTTATGGAGCAGCTATCTGCAATAGTGTCCCATTGACCAAAGCCTTCTTGGAACCATACTAAGTTCATGAATGAACTATATGATTCAACATCTTGTTTATCACTTCCAAAGCGTCAACATACTTAGTCATTTGTTATAGAATTCGCCACAGTATCCTGTTGGGAACAATTTCCAACTACCGTGCCACCATATTGTGTATTACACAAAACCCTTAACTTAAATAAAAAATCGCATGGAGAAAAGATGAAGACTGTATCGATGTAACATTTTACAACGAACTCTTCATGATCTCCGCTTGTGAGAAAACATATCATCAGTACTTACTCTAGTACTCAATGACATCTTTCACTGTTGTCCCACGATCAGTACTTTGATCACTTTAGTATCCATACTCGCAACACCTTGGGACTATCGGACATATCTGGTTGTTTTACATACCATGTAATACATGATTAATCCAAACACAAAAGTGTGTGGAATCTGCATCATGTATTTTGCTCATCAGTGTTTTGGGACACTGATTCTTGCAAAAACTCTTTCCATGTGACTTCGGCAAGAATCACTCCTTGTTGTTCTTAGTGCTAAACGGTTTTAGCATCTTGTCAATATGTATTTATTTCTTAGCCCTATTAGGTAAATCTATCTCCATAGATCATTATGCCTAATATTGAGGCTATTTAGCCTAAGCACTTCATCAAAAATCTATTTTCAAATGAAGTCCTAATTCGTGTCAAGAAATTTATTTCCAATTAACAATGTGTCTAGCACACAAGGTTTTTAGAAATATTATTATGCTCCCACTTACTTTCTTGAATTACAAGCATCTTCGTTACCCATTGATGAAGTCAAACCCTTTGACCATTTCATCAAAGCACGAAGATTCCAACTCCATTTTGCTCTCTTCTGTTCATTGCTGGAACTCTGAAGTTTGCACCCTTACTAGCATCCTCTGGATAGACAAAATGCCTTGGACTGTAACACATGCAAGTCCTTGGTTTCATTTCCATCATATGGAAATCCTATTGTCATCCATGTTTCATATCTCATGATTAAAATATGTATTAATTGCTAGTTCAACCCGAACCGACTTTAAGCATCGCTACGATGAAAACAACCTCATCGTAGTCAGCTCTTGAACTTGTTATTTCAACAAGTCGAGCTTTATGGATAAAACATTTTTATCCATATAAGTTTTAACTTCCATAAATATTCGTTAGAATCTAAGTCTTCCGAAAGGTGTATCAAGGTTTTAATCTTGAATCACTTATATGGAAACTAACTCGGGTTGTATTGGCATTTAGCCAATTCCGGAGTCAGGGCCCATCAACGCTTCCTTGTGTATCGTAGGTATAATATTGTCTAACAACAATATCTCGTTTGCGCACCTGAGAGGTTTGCACGAGCCTTGCCTACGTGGTTCAGCTGCAAGTTCGACCGAAGTTCATACATTTTATTGTAGAGACTTCTGTATCAGTCGCAGTAGGAAACTCTGGAATTACTTCCAAGGTCTCTTTCCTTTGATCTGATGACGAAGATACTGTTTATCTCGTCGAGTTGCACTATTCTCCCACTCACCTTTTTGAAAGAACCATTCTCTTTAAAAGCACACCATTTCACGGCAAAACGATTTGCCTCGGTATAGTGAGGGAGGAATACCCAACATTTTGGTATAACCTACAAAGTAGCACTTGTCTGATTTGGAATAGGTTTGTAACCTTTTACACGAGCCCCATATTCCAAATGTTAAGAAAAGATATAACATGGTTGGGCGTACCATACCATGGCTTCATTTCAACAGACCCGATGTAGCTCTTTTCAGTGTAAAAGCCGCAGTCTCTAAAGCATCACTTTAAAAGGGATAATGGCAAATTTATTTATGTCATCTTTGACCTTACCATGTCATAAATGGTTAGATTACATCTCCACGGACTTTCCACTTGCAGTGGTGTTCCGGGAGGTGCAAGTTATGAAACCCCTTTCACAACTCATCAGACATTCGCTAAACATGTAACTCAAATATTCCTTTGTGCAATCAAATTGCAGAAACATAATTTTCTTGTTACAACAACTTCTACTTCATTTTTGAAAAACTTTCGAATGATTTCAAAAGATCCAGACTTACGTCTCATCAAGTAAATATCCATATATCTACTTGAGTCATTTCTGAAGATAAATAAATCCACCACTTGCAACAACATTTATTGAACTACAGACATCAAAATGTATGATCACCAATAAGTTTGTTGCTCGTTCCTTATGGCTTGTGAACAGTATTTCAGTCACTTCACTTTTGGGAGAAAAGTTGCAAGTGTCAGATGATTCAAAATCAAACGACTTCAAAATCCATCATAATGGAATTTTCCATGCGGGTTTCTCCAATGTGACCAAATGCAGTGCCACACATGTGTGGTATTCTCATAGTCTTGCGACATTTAGCGTCAGTGTTATGGATGTATCATTTTACCATCAATATTCATAACATACATCCCATCTTGGATGGAAGCATGGCCCTTCATGTTATTCATAATACTGAACAACAATTGTTCTTTTATGAACAACCCTTTTGCAATAAACATTGTGCAATGGGCTACAGTGTAAGAAACTCTAAAATGAATTATGAAAGTAAACATAGAGGTAATATATTAATATCATTATTCATAACATACATCTCATTCATAATGAAAGTATGGCCCTTATGTTTATTCATAATACTGAACATCAAAAGTTCTCTTATGAACAACCTTCTTGCAAGATACCTTATGCAAAGGGCTAGAGTGTGAGAAACTCTAAAATGAATTATGAAATAAAATACATAGGTAATACACCGATGGAAGGTATAGTAACTTTTACTATGTTCCCAACATGTATTAAAACCACATTCCTGGCTAGTCTTTTTAGGCCATAGTAGCTCTTACATTGATTCGCAACAGAATGCAATCGAGCGGGTATCTTTGTGATTAACTCACAATACCCAAGAATTAGTGATTAACATGTTTAACCATAATTCCCAAGAACTATATCTTTGACCAGCCTACTATACATCAAAAACTTGTATGACATTCATACATGAGCTGGATATTCCAGCCATCTTTCTTTCTGCCTTTAGACTTCTAACAGTTTAACTTTTAGTATTTCTCCTACTCGCAAAAGAAGCACCCAACTTAAGAGTGGCGTTAGCCCCGGACTTCCTAGGCGTGTAAGTCATACTAACACCCTTTGGACACTTCCTTTCTCTTTAAGTTGTTGTTTTATTCACCTTTCATTATATGACAGGCGTTCTTCTGGATCCCTTTCCCAACAGTCAAATGCATAGTAAACACTTTTACTAACACTTGCAAACAAACATTGCTTTGTTTGTATCTGAAAATAATTTTCAGTTCCATGAATATCATATAACTATCCCAACTTTCGAAGTTTGGGTTTCATGGAAGCAAACATATTCCACTTGACCGTAACAGAATTCTAGCTTTTGGATCGAAGGACGAGAGTCACATGATCCATAGCATTAGCGGGAGGATACAGAAAGCATGCGATAGGACAAAGTCCTTCTCGGCACTTTTGAGGACAATCCTCACATTACATTACCAATCGTAAAGTTTTAACCAGATATTTAACAACTATTCAATTTTAACAGGGAAGGTGGAAACGCGAGCCATTATTCTACAACTATTTTGCAAGAAACACTTAGATAGTGTTCATAATTAATTGCACTAAGAATTAAACATGTTAATTCAATAGTGCGCTCCTACTCAAATCAATATCTCTCAAACTTAATTATGAGTGATACAAGACCCACATTTCGATATAATGCCATTGATGTAACACAACTGATGACGAAAAATCTCAACCGGTAGGCCAACTTGCCAATCACATCTTTATGTGACTCTTGTTCATCTTTCGATGCTTGTGTTCCGAGCTCATGACGGTCATGCCTGAACGTCAAGATAACCAAGTGATCTCGCTGCGAGGTCTCAACTCACCCACCTCACACTTCTCTAATCGTTCGTACCCGTGTGACACGGCGCACCCCGAAAAGATAGGTGCCGTGATGGTGCTACACTTGGGAGAACACTAACTACTTTGATATTTTTGTGAGATATCACCCTAATAAAAAGCGACTACCGCGCAATCAAGAAGGGTGCATCATAAGGGATAAACATCTCAGGCAATTCATAATAGCATGATATGGTATAGCCCTTTCTGACGGAGAAGTCTTTCATTTCTTCGTCTTCGGCATTTGCGTCGGCGTTCACCTTCGCTAAGTTTGCCACCACCTTGTCGATGCACCGGATAATATTGCTATCTCTGTAGCTAATAAAATAAGTGCATTACTTAAGGTTGACACGCAGGTCAATAAAGTGACAATCATATGGCTCCAGCCATCATGCTGAATCATGACACGCAGGTCATGTTAATCAATTTACATCATATAGTTATCTCGTACATAATCAAATTATTATGAGCACTGCTATACCACATCATATGCATATGCAAACCCTCCTGCAAAACAAAGTTAGACGTCTCTAATCGGTTCATGCAAAAACTTGTTTTACGTGGCTTCTAAGGTTTCGAAACAAACCGAAGCTACCAACGTCCATCGTCAAGTATGATAATTCAAGCGCTAGATTAACTTATCGGGGTGTATGAAACACGAGATAATAAAATCTCGAGCCCCACACTGAACTTCGTCATACGCATGACCCCTGTGCAGATCATATCTGCATTGCCCTTTAGTTTGCGAAACATCCATCTTTCTTTGACTAAAGTGGAACCCAAAGAACTGTTAGCACTTTGTTGATCTGTCAATCAGCATGCTCAGGAGCAGCATGAAAGGATCGCGGATTGCCAGAACTTTGTCAGATTCCACAATGCTGTCAAGATCAGGACTACACAAATTTCATCTGCTACCCGCACAAATAATTTTCAGTAATAGAACTCATCTAGTACCTAATTATATTGCGAAACACCCATACATCTCCATGTATTCTAGATCGCAACCTGCATCTACGCATAACACGGCTCATGATGCCACTGTAGGGTAACGCGACAAAAAACAAAAAAATTCTGACCTACGCACCAGCCCAGGACCACTATGGAGACTGCATACATGGTTTGATCTTTTTCGTTACCGACTCGTAGCGGAGCGGGGAGTAGAGTCGATGACGATCGGCGGTGCAAATCCCCGCAGCTAGGATTTACAACCTCCCAACCGCGAGGATGTATACCCTCATCTGCTCCTCGGACAGCCCTCCGGGAGGCGGTCGAACAGCCCCCCGGACGGTGTCGCGGACAGCCCTTCGAGAGGACCTTCGAAACTCGAACGGTCACTCGGACAGCCCTTCGGGAGGACCTTCGAAACTCGGACGGTCACACGGACAGCCCTTCGGGACGCACTCACGAACTAAGACCGAAACTACGATCTCTCTACAGAGTTGCACACATACGGTGTCATCTATCCGGCAGGGCTTCGCCGTCCAGAAGTAGTTCCTACCGGAACCCAGACAGCCTTTCGGCTCTACGAAACTATTTCGCTGGGAGGGAGAGAAGAAGCCAGATAATGCACGGCATGTGTATGAGAGGAAGGGATGAGAGTGGAGGGCTGCCCCTCCACCTCTATTTATAGGAAATCCCAAGGGGTAGGGTGGTTTTACAAGAAAACCCAAAACCCACATGAAATGGAGTCCTTCCCAAGGACCTAAAGAGTGAAAACAAGGGACAAGTGGGGCCCCATGGATGAGCTGCACCCATGAACGTCCCAACCCTTGTGGGCCCCCCAAAAGGAGGTTCCCACCCTTCCATGTCATCCCTAGATCTTTTGGGCAAAACCCCAAAAGGTGGCTTTCCATAAAATATCCCAAAAATCACTTTCACTATTCACGACGACATTTTTCAGCGTCCGTTCGAACTGAAAATATTTATGTGGGCTTAGAACATTTCCAGTACCCACCAGAATGATTTTCAAAGCATTCCGAAACAATTCCGGTTTAGTGATTTTCATCTGCGAAAAGCATCTGAAGTGGTTCCGGCAGCTCCGGAGCATATCCGGTTATTATCCCAGAAAATTCCAGAAAGCTTCCAGAATGATTCTGTCACCCTCCAAGAATTATCATGCATGTGCCGAAACCAATTTGACTTAATGGTATCCCCTGAAACAACTTTTCAGTTTCACCGAAACTCATCCGATGACCTCTCTCTGCGGAACCTTTTCCGTTGTCCGAAACTTTTCCGGTGTCCGAAACTTTTTCGGTGATTTTCTCTCAGACTCCTTGTCTAGTATTCAACAGATAGATGACCCTTAAGCGTGTGACCCTATAGGTTCGGTGAAGTGTAGACATGACCGGAACCCTTTCCGATCAATGATCAACATCGGAGCCGTGGACACCCATATTGACCCCTATACCCACACGAATGAATATTCGAGTGAACCTCCAGTTGCCGTGTGCTATCCTGTTGCTTCGCGATATGTTACAAATACCCGAGGTGAGACATGTTGGCATTTCCGTGGATCAACAACTTGTCCACTATGCTAGTTACCTCGTTACCGGTATTGTTCTTTTTTCTCGTTACCGTGTTCTGGCATCCCCGTGATCAAATCACAAAGTATCTGGCCAGACAATGATGGATACCATAACACCGAGAGGGCCAAGAGATATCTCTCCATCATCGGAGGAGCAAATCACAATCTTGAGCTATCAAGTTACTTGACATACTTTTCCATGAACCCGTAAGCCGCCGTAATAGCCACCCATTTACGGATGACGTTTAACAAACCCCAAAGTTCATGAAGCAAGCATGAAGAAACTCGATACTCTCATGGTCTAAGGAATCATGCAAACGTTAACCATCTCTGTGTTATTTACCATTAACTTGTGATGAATGAATCTCATAGCATAACATCAATCCGGGTCGATTGAACACAAATGTTCTCTTAACATTGTGCCCTCAAAGTTGCTGGCATAGACATGCCCATGATTGGGAAAACATAATCATCATGCAACACTTGAGCTAGTCTTAGAGGCATGACTAGGAATACATTTTACCGTTTATTATTCCACACGTGCACATGGGTTTTCCCCAGAGCCTTTATGGATATACGGGCTCGGGAACCACAACAGTTATAGCATGGAACATAAACATAATAATGAACATGGAGATAAATAATAGCATTTATTATTGACTCTAGGGCATATCTCCTACAAATGTGTACGATCAAGATCAAGGACTCACAGGAAGATATCACAACACAACTCTAGACACAAATTAAAATAATACAAGCTTTATGTTACAAGCCAGGGGCCTCGAGGGCTCGAATAAATAAGCTCGAAAACACAAGAGTCAGCGAAAGCAACAATATCTGACTACAGACATCAGTTAGACAAGTCTGCCTTAAGAAGGCTAGCACAAAAGCAACATCGATCGAAAAGGCAAGGCCTCCTGCCTGGGAGCCTCCTAACTACTCCTGGTCGTCGGCGGTCTCCATGTGGTAGTAGGCACCCTCGGGGTAGTAGCAGTCGTTGTCGAAGGTGGCGTCTGGATCCTGGGCTCCACCATCTGGTTGCGACATCCGAGAAGAATGGAAAGAGGTGGAAAAAGAGGGAGCAAAGCAACCATGAGTACTCATCCAAAGTACTCGCAAGCAAGGATCTACAATACATATGCAACATTATCAAAGAGAGGCTGTATATGTGGACTGGGCTGCAGAAATGCCAGAATAAGGGGGGAGAGCCCAGTCCTATCGAAGACTAGCATCTTCAACATCTTCCGCGGTCTTGCAGCATTAGAAGAGTACAGATCAACATAATGTAAAGTAGTAGTAGTGTTATCAACCTCGGCCAGAGATCCTTTCTAGACTCCATGCGAGAAAGCAATCCCAGAGCCATACTATCCATTTCTCATATCCATGTCTCATCTCAAGTATCCAGTTCTAGTTGTATCGATCGGGATACAACTCCGAGTGTACGTTACCGTAGGACAGGCTATCGATAGATGTTTTCTTCCTTGCAGGGGTGCACCAACTTACCCACCACGCTCGATTAACTCCAGCCGGACACACTTTCCTGGGTCATGCCCGGCCTCGGCCAAACAATACGCCGCAACCCGACCTAGACTTAATAGAGAGGTCAGCACGCCGGACTAAACCTATGCCCCAGGGGTCATGGGCCATCGCCCCGGGAACTCCTGCACGTTGCGAACGCGGCCGGTGAGCAGACCTAGCTACCTCCTTAAACAAGGCAGGTGCTTACCGGTCCAACCAGGCGCGCGCCGCTCAGTCGCTGACGTCTAATAAGCTTCAGCTAATGCATACGACGCAGAACACCCATACTATGCCCATGTGATGGTTAGTGCTATCAGGCCAGAGGCCCCTCGAATCAAATATCCAAATCGTAGTGGATTAGGAACGCGCGGTAACATGCAGAGACTCACGAAAGATGTGACCCCGTTGCCCCGTCTCAAGGACTTGCGGCAAGGGCTAGGAACGCCCGGCCACGCCTCGTAATTATCTCGCGGGCACCCTCAAGGTCAACCCGACTCCTCATCACTCGCAAATATGCTCGCGCGGGTACCCCTTAGGGCCGACCCGTCTTTAGTAACAGGGTTTAGTGTAATGTCATAGTAACCATAGTAACCGTGTGTCCAAACATCAAGGGGAAAACCCGAGGAATCACCCCCGATGAATTCCACTCGATGTAATCATCAAGGTGAACATAAGAGGGACCACCCTCGAGGTCCACACTTGAGGGGTTAAACGACAGAGTCATATCGGAAGTGGTTAAAGAGGAAATCACCCTCGATGACCACGACCGAATAGCTACACTACAGGGTTAACATCAGAAGTGCTGATGAGGTCTCACCCCCGGTACTCGATAGTAACCCAGTAGTGTCGAGTAACTAAGGGGAAGTGATGTGCGGTGCCGGGGCCTGGTCTTCGATCCCGTTGATCGGGTCTTCGATGATGAAGCAGGGGCAATAAGGACAAGGTGGGGGGTCACTGATGGATCGTTAACCAACCTATACTAAGCAGTTTAGGATAAGCAGGTAAGGTACAACAGCAGATACAAAAGTAGGCTATGCATCACAATAGGAGGAAACAATAACAATAGCAAAATCTAATGCAAGCATGAGAGAATGGAATGGGGGATTGCCTGGTTGCTCAGACGAGAAGGAGGGTCGTCGTCGACGTAGTCGATCACATTGGAATCAGCAGTGGTCTCGGGGTCTACCAGAGAGAAGAGGGTGAAGAAACAGTAAATACAGATCAAACAGATACATGACAAGTCAACAAGCAGAGCTAGGGTGACCTAACGCAGTACTACGCGATATAGGTGAAGGGGAAATTCAACCGGGAATGTTTTCCCGGTTCTGAACCTGTGTCAGACAGATGACCGGAGGGGGAATGTTCCATGTTCAGATAGTTAGAGGCATGTGATAGGTAAACGAACGGCGTATTCGGATTCGTCTCGTCGTTCTTAGCAACTTTCATGTATAAAATTTTTCATCCGAGCTACGGTTTATTTTCTATGAATTTTAAGAGATTAAAACATTTTCAGGAATTATCTCAATTAACAGAAATGGAATTATGACGTGAGCATGACTAGAGGATGACGTCAGCAGCCAGCTGGTCGGCTGACCAGGTCAAACCTGACATCTGGGTCCAGCGGGACCCACTGGTCAGTGAGAGTGGCTATAACAGTGAATTAACTAATCGAACTAAACTAATTAGGGGCGTGGGCCCCATATGTCAGTGAGACATTTGACTAATCTAATTACTAATTAAACTTTTAATTTCAAATTAGATTAATTACGCGCGGGACCCACACGTCAGTGGCCCACGGGTACCCAGTCAACAGTTGACTGGGTCAACCTAGTCATCTGGGGCCCGCGGGGCCCGCGTTTAGTGGCTGTGAGGTGGGGCCCGGAGGCCACGTCGGCGGGCGGCGCCGGAGACACGGCGGCGACCATTTCCGCGGCGGAGCATCGCCGGACTTCGCCGGAAAAATGCTATGGGGCACGGGGAGAGGTGCGGCTAGGCGCATTCGATCGAGTGTCCGACGCCACATTGATCCACGTCGGCCCCGTGGGCTAACTCGGCCGTAGTGGCGCGCTACATCGACGGCGGCGGGCGGCGCGTTCGGCCGGAGTTCGGGATCGGCGCTACAGAGCACGTGCGAGCGAAGTAAAGGGCTAGGCGAGGTCTATGGGCTCCAGGAGCTCGTTGGAGCTACTGACTCGAGCGGAGGAGCTCGGAGGCGAGCCCTACGATGGCAATGGCGGACGGCGGAGCTCGGCTTGCGGGTGAGCTAGCTACGGCGAATATCACAGCGGGAGGAGAGGAATGGAGGAAGGGAGGAGCTCACCATGCGGCCAAGAAAGGCCCATGCGAGCTTAGGAGCAGTAGCAGTGGACGGAGACGACGGCGGGCGCCAGCGACCGGGAAGGAGAGGTGAGGTCGATCCCGAGCGTGAGGTCATTCCCGAGCTCGATGACGAGGTGTAGTCAAGGCACCCGAGCGAGGCGGAGCGGTACGGCGCGTCGGCGAGGCGAACGGAAGGCGGTTGCCGCGTGGACGACAGAGAACGGCGGCGACCGCGTCGGTCTCCTCTCCAGAACGAAGGAGATGGAGAGGGGAGAGGTGGATCTGGGGCAGGAGAGGTGCAAGTGGGGAGTGGGGACTGGCGGTAGGTGAGGGGGGACTCGAGGAGGCGGGGAGGCGTGGGGCCTGATCCTCTCGCGGGGGGCGTCGCCGGCGAGGTGGCTGGGCGGCGACGGGCGCGCACTGTCCCCCCCGGTCGGAGGAACAGGAAGCGACCGGGGGAGGGTGAGTGTGCCGGCCTAGTTGGGCCAGTTGGCTCGGGCCAGGCACTGTGCACTTGGCCCAGTGCACAGTGGCCTGTGCTCTTTCTCTTTTCTTTTTCCCTTTTGATTTCCCCTTTTTAGCAGCTTTTGCATTTTCTTTTAGCCACAATTGACTTTGCAAAAATATGCCACTGGCCAAAACAATTTTAAACAATTAGTGGGCACTGCCACAAAACGTTTGGGGTCATCAGGAGTTGTCCAAGCATTTTTAGAAAATGAAAAGGACATCTTAAATACTGCTGGACGAGATAATAAATTCCCAGGGGCAATTTGGGGATTCCAAAAATGTTGGCTTAAACATGACAAATATCTAGGGATTATTTGCCATAGGATGAACTATTTTATTTGCATGAAAGAAGAAGCAAATATTTGACATGCAATTTGAATTTGAATTTGAAGCAGATTTTGGACAAGTGGCATTTTGGCATGATGACATGACCTTCATTAGGGGGAGATTACTGTAGTGTGATGCTGGGGATGTTAGAAATCTCCTCCACTACAAGAAATCTCGTCCCGAGATTTAAGTGGGGAAGTAAAGAGTAACATCTGGAGAACTGACCCTTATAGGGTTAATTATCTGGTCAACAATGGGAATGTGGCTGAAGTATCTCTCGAGTTGAAACTTAAGAAAACATCATGAGCAAAATATGAAGGTACAATAGGAAGTTTCAAGCGAATGGACAAATGATCGATACCTGAACAGAGTGTGAGAAGGGGGTTCAGAGCATCGGGAATAGATCATCTCTCGGACGGTGGCTCGTGACAACACACAAAGCCAAGAGCAAATGATACTTCGTAATAAAGGATATACAGGAGAGTCAGGTTTCGATCCTGTGGAACTGTGGGTTATGGGCCCACCATGTGGGTTAAAAGTAGAAAGGGGGCCGATAGCAAGACATGTCAGATGATAGACTATCAGTTATGTTGCCAACAACGTTGGTACCAAGGGCGAGGGACGAGGAGAACTATTTTCCTGCTCGTTGAACGAGGCAGACCAATAGGCAAAGTTCTCGTCCATCGGTGGTAACCGGAATGTCAACAGCAATAATAACAAGGTCTTACTGACAAATTGTACACCGAGGTGTTTTCATAAGCAGGGAACTATTACTGCTTAGATCTCATCAACCACAAGAAAGGTTAAACAAAACAATGGAAAGAAAAGGTGATCATTACATTAATCAGAACATTGGAAAGGAAAGTGTGTTTAAACACAATTATCAGGAGTATATCCTTCCCAAGGACAAGCAGAGGATGATATCCATGACAGGTTAGTAAGTAGATAATCAACTAGGGGAAAGGGAGGGGAAACTGATGATGTTACCCATACAATGGTGTTTGGATAGATGATCAAGAAACATTTAGCATTGCGCTTCCAATGTCCTTGTTGATGAACGAAGTACCACAATCGTGCTTTGAGATAGCATTGGCATGGCCATCAGGTAAAGGTCAGACCTTGGGAATACAAAGGATCAATCAAGAATTTCTATAACAATGCAATTTTATCAAGAAAAATAAGGATGTGGCCGATGGGTTCAGCAGCAATCCATCGACAAGTCAAAAAGGATGTAGTTCCAAAATTATAAGAACAAGTTTGTGTTGGGGGGGGGGGCAATAATGTTGTCGTTGATAACACAAATCATCGAGGGGCAAGGATGGTATTTCTCATCATGAATTTAATTAATATCCTGGAAGAGCTCAGAATGTTGATGATGATCACGACATATTTGTCGAGAGGTTTCATGAAGATGTAATCGATCGGCGATGACATCAATTCAAAGGAATGATGAAGCGAAAGGTTATGGGAACCACGAGTACGACACAAACTCGAAATTAAGCTTGCTATTCAAGACAAAATGATATGACGAGGAAAACCGATGTAGGCTTAGTTCATCGTCGAAAATTGTGCTCCGGGAAGATGGACCAGGTAGCACAGTTAAAATTTATCACGACAATGATATAGCCGATCAGGCTTGGAATGACTTGAAGGATTATTAAACTCGTAAGTAACAAAAATTACTTAGAGTTGTTGAATCAGAGTGTGGGATCGATTCTCTTATCGGTGTTCTCGGGTGACTGATAACTTAGAACCCGGGGGGAAATCTGAAATCGGTGAGAAGTAATACCAGATGAATACTCATAGGAAGCAACTCAGTTCTTTGATATTCTCGAGATACTGGAGGGTAATACTCGAAGGAAGATCAAAATAGAGGTTGCGGAGTTGCATTGATCTGCAGAAGACAAGTGCATGAACTTGTCCGAGAAATGGAATCAAAGGGGAACAATCATGGTCAGAACCACGGTTGCAAAGCACCAAACATAGATACCAGAAGAACTTATAACAAGGGGATTATTATTATCACAAGAAGCTTCCATGATAAGCTCCACATCGGGTCCATGGGCATGAACACAAAGTTCAAGGTCGACTCCCACTTCTTCAATGCATAACCTTCCATTCACTTCTCGCTTTCGATGAAGTTGTAGTGTTGAAATTATATCTGGCAAAACAATAGAAGAGTATGACTCGTGAAAACTCTCGGGTTCACACGAATTAGGGAAGGCATAAGTTTAACCCATAGGGGCATCTTAGGACCATATACCACTAACTTCAAGATTAAAATATACTAGCTCGAAAGCAGAGCATGGTTGACAAAAGCAGATGATAGAATTTACCAAAGGCATTATGTGTCAGGGCAAAACTCACAAGTTTAATGAATATGAAGGACATTGTCGGATAATAATCCAACCAAGGATATGGCGGTCCATAAAAGATCTGATGTGAGTATCGATACTCACCCAGAAGAAGAAAGAATGCAAAGGCATCGGGTTATATATATAACTGGATAACTTCAAAGCCTGAATACAAAGGAATTACGATTTTCAAATCAGAAGATCTGAAGCAGAGGCTCTGTTCAAAAGATAATTGAGTTGAATCGATACATATCGACAATCAATCAAGGTTTGATTTGACAAGAACAAGCTCATGTTTGGAGTGATGTCTGAGCTGGAAGGATGAATGCTAGGATCTGACTGAGGATTACGAGCATTCGTGACATATTGGATCAAGGGACTAGAAATGATAGTGACAGAGGATGTCAACGAAGATTACTAGAAATATGGAATTAACCATAATGCAAGCAAACAAGAATTTCAACAACAATAGGCTACTGAGGATTTTCAGAAGATCGAATGGTATTTCGAAGACTTTTGTGAAATACCTAAACAATTGGGATGAACGAATCCCCGATAATTGTGAGGAATTATTCGTACACGTATTCAGGCGGAAAAGGAGCTGCAACGCAGCAGGCACAATGGATTCTCGACATACCTGAAAGTATTACAAGGCATCTTGTAATAACAAGATCAACTGGGGATGACAACATGAACGACATGTGTATGTAGTTATCCAGAGGGATTTATCGCTGATATGGAATTGCAATGGCGAAGGGCACAAGGGTTTCGGGGAAACATCAGAGAGTATCTTCGACATCTTCTGAAGCAGCAAGCGATCATCTGGACTGGATGGGCTCTCCGGGAGAAAGTGGGTACGAGAGCCTAATGTCAGACTTAGTAAAATGTTTAACCCGAATAGACGAGAGATCAGAGTCGCAGAGTATAGACGAGGAATAAAATATCCTAATACCACCCAATGGCGACGTGGGCCCGTAAGACACACATCCAATGTTAGCAAAAGTTTTTCAGTGACTAGACTCAACTTCGGCCAAGGAGTTGGAAAGGGGGCTACCTACAGGCAGTCGGCTCTGATACACACTTGTGACGCCCTCGATTCAATCGTACACTAATCATACACGCAAATGTGTACGATCAAGATCAAGGACTCACAGGAAGATATCACAACACAACTCTAGACACAAATTAAAATAATACAAGCTTTATGTTACAAGCCAGGGGCCTCGAGGGCTCAAATACATAAGCTCAAAAACACAAGAGTCGGCGAAAGCAACAATACCTGAGTACAGACATCAGTTAGACAAGTCTGCCTTAAGAAGGCTAGCACAAAAGCAACATCATCGAAAAGGCAAGGCCTCCTGCCTGGGAGCCTCCAAAGTACTCCTAGTCGCCGGCGGTCAACACGTGGTAGTAGGCACCCTCGGGGTAGTAGCAGTCGTCGTCAAAGGTGGCGTTTGGATCCTGGGCTCCACCATCTGGTTGCGACATCCGAGAAGAATGGAAAGAGGTGGAAAAAGAGGGAGCAAAGCAACCGTGAGTACTCATCCAAAGTACTCGCAAGCAAGGATCTACACTACATATGCAACATTATCATATAGAGGCTGTATATGTGGACTGGGCTGCAGAATGCCAGGATAAGGGGGGAGAGCCTAGTCCTATGGAAGACTAGCATCTTCAACATCTTCCGCGGTCTTGCAGCATTAGAAGAGTATAGATCAACATAATGTAAAGTAGTAGTAGTGTTATCAACCTCGGCCAGAGATCCTTTCTCGACTCCCTGTGAGAAAGCAATCCCAGAGCCATACTATCCATTTCTCATATCCATGTCTCATCTCAAGTAACCAGTTCTAGTTGTATCGATTGGGATACAACTCCGAGTGTCCGTTACCGTAGGACAGGCTATCGATAGATGTTTTCTTCCCTGCAGGGGTGCACCAACTTACCCACCATGCTCGATTAACTCCGGCCGGACACACTTTCCTGGGTCATGCCCGACCTCGGCCAAACAATACGCCGCAACCCGACCTAGGCTTAATAGAGAGGTCAGCACGCCGGACTAAACCTATGCCCCCAGGGGTCATGGGCCATCGCCCAGGGAACTCCTGCACGTTGCGAACGCAGCCGGTGAGCAGACCTAGCTACCTCCTTAAACAAGGCAGGTGCTTACCAATCCAACCCGGCGCGCGCCGCTCAATCGCTGACGTCTATTAAGCTTCGGCTGATGCATACGACGCAGAACACCCATACTATGCCCACGTGATGGTTAGTGCTATCAGGCCAGAGGCCCCTCGGATCAAATATCTAAATCATAGTGGATTAGGAACGCGCGGTAACAAGCAGTGACTCACGAAAGATGTGACCCCGTTGCCCCGTCTCGAGGACTTGCGGCAAGGGCTAGGAATCCCCGGCCACGCCTCGTAATTATCTCGCGGGCACCCTCCAGGTCAACCCGACTCCTCATCACTCGCAAATATGCTCGTGCCAGTACCCCTCAGGGCCGACCCGTCTTTAGTAACAGGGTTTAGTGTAAAGTCATAGTAACCATAGTAACTGTGTGTCCAAACATCAAGGGGAAAACCCGAGGAATCACCCCCGGTGAATTCCACTTGATGTAATCATCAAGGTGAACGTAAGAGGAACCACCCTCGAGGTCCACACTTGAGGGGTTGCACGACAGAGTCGTATCGGAAGTGGTTAAAGAGGAAATCACCCTCGATGACCACGACCGAATAGCTACACTACAGGGTTAACATCAGAAGTGCTGATGAGGTCTCACCCCGGTACTCGATAGTAACCCAGTAGTGTCTAGCAACTAAGGGGAAGTGATGTGCGGTGCCGGGGCGTGGTCTTCGATCCCGTTGATCGGGTCTTCGATGATGAAGCAGGGGCAACAAGGACAAGGTGGGGGGTCACTGATGGATCATTAACCAACCTATACTAAGCAGTTTAGGATAAGCAGGTAAGGTACAACAGCAGATACAAAAGCAGGCTATGCATCAGAAATAGGAGCAAACAATAACAGTAGCAAAATCTAATGCAAGCATGGGAGAATGGAATGGGCGATATCGGGATGATCAAAGGGGGGGTTGCCTGGTTGCTCAGACGAGAAGGAGGGTCGTCGTCGACGTAGTCGATCACAGTGGAATCAGCAGCGGTCTCGGGGTCCACCGGAGAGAAGAGGGTGAAGAAACAGTAAATACAGAGCAAACAGATACATGACAAGTCAACAAGCAGAGCTAGGGGTGATCTAACGCAATACTACGCGATATAGGTGCAGGGGGAATTCAACCGGGAATGTTTTCCCGGTTCTGGACCTCTGTCAGACAGATGACCGGAGGGGGAATGTTCCATGTTCAGATAGTTAGAGGCATGTGACAGGTAAACAGACGGCGTATTCGGATTCGTCTCGTCGTTCTGAGCAACTTTCATGTATAAAACTTTTTCATCCGAGCTACGGTTTATTTTCTATGAATTTTCAAAGATTAAACATTTTCTGGAATTATCTAAATTAACAGAAATGGAATTATGACGTCAGCATGACTAGAGGATGATGTCAGCAGCCAGCTGGTCGGCTGACCAGGTGAAACCTGACCTGTGGGTCCTGCAGGACCCACTGGTCACTGAGAGTGGCTATAACAGTGAATTAACTAATCGAACGAAACTAATTAGGGGTGTGGGCCCCATATGTCAGTGAGACATTAGACTAATCTAATTACTAATTAAACTTTTAATTTCAAATTAGATTAATTACGCGTAGGACCCACACGCCAGTGGCCCGCGGGTGCCCAGTCAGCAGTTGACTAGGTCAGCCCAGTCATCTGGGGCCCGTGGGGCCCGCATTTAGTGCCTGTGAGTTGGGGCCCGGAGGGCCACGTCGGCGGGCGGCGCCGGAGACACGCCGACGACCATTTCCGCGGCGGAGCATCGCCGGACTTCGCCGGAAAAACGCTACGGGGCACGGGGAGAGGTGCGGCTAGGCGCGTTCGATCGGGCGTCCGACGCCGCATCGATCTACGTCGGTCCCGTGGGCTAACTCGGCCGGAGTGGCGCGCTACATCGACGGCGGTGGGCAGCGCCTTCGGCCGGAGTTCGGGATCTGCGCTACAGAGCGCGTGCGAGCGAAGTAAAGGGCTAGGCGAGGTCTATGGCGCTCCAGGAGCTCGTCGGAGCTACTCACTCGAGCGGAGGAGCTCGGAGGCGAGCCCTACGACGGCAATGGCGGACGGCGGAGCTCGGCTTGCGGGTGAGCTAGCTGCGGTGAAAATCACGGCGGGAGGAGAGGAATGGAGGAAGGGAGGAGCTCACCGTGCGACCAAGAAAGGCCCGTGCGAGCTTAGGAGCAGCAGAAGTGGACGGAGACGACGGCGGGCGCCGGCGACCGGGAAGGAGAGGTGAGGTCGATCCCGAGCGTGCGGTCATTCCCGAGCTCGATGACGAGGTCTGGTCGAGGCAGCCGAGCGAGGCGGAGCGGTAGGGTGCGTCGCCAAGGCGAACGGAAGGCGGTGGCCGCGTGGACGACAGAGAACGGCGGCGACCGCGTCGGTCTCCTCTCCAGAACGAAGGAGATGGAGAGGGGAGAGGTGGATCTGGGGCAGGAGAGGCGCAAGTGGGGAGTGGGGACTGGCGGTAGGTGAGGGGGGACTCGATGAGGCGGGGAGGCGTGGGGCCTTATCCTCTCGCGGGGGGCGTCGCCGGTGAGGTGGCTGGGCGGCGACGGGCGCGCACTGTCCCGCCCGGTCGGAGGAACAGGAAGCGACCGGGGGAGGGGTAGTGGGCCGGCCTAGTTGGGCCAGTTGGCTCGGGCCAGGCACTGTGCACTTGGCCCAGTGCACAGTGGCCTGTGCTCTTTCTCTTTTCTTTTTCCCTTTTGATTTTCCCTTTTTTAGCTGCTTTTGCATTTTCTTTTAGCCACAATTGACTTTGCAAAAATATGCCACTGGCCAAAACAATTTTAAACAATTAGTGGGCACTGCCACAAAACGTTTGGGGTCATCAGGAGTTGTCCAAGCATTTTTAGAAAATGAAAAGGACATCTTAAATACTGCTGGACGAGATAATAAATTCCCAGGTGCAATTTGGGAATTCCAAAAATGTTGGCTTCAACATGACAAATATCTAGGGATTATTTGCCATAGGATGAACTATTTTATTTGCATGAAAGAAGAAGAAAAATATTTGACATGCAATTTGAATTTGAATTTGAAGCAGATTTTGGACAAGTGGCATTTTGGCATGATGACATGACCATCATTAGGGGGAGATTACTGTAGTGTGATGCTGGGATGTTACACTGCTGAAAAGAGACCATTGGTCCTGGTTGGTAACGCCAACCGGGACTAAAGGGGGGCATTTGTCCCGGTTCTAGCGACCAACCGGGACCAATGCTTCGTCTATATAAACAACGCTTGCGAAATTTTCGTCTCAGTTCCTCATTCTCCCGCCGCGCCCGTCGCCGCCATCCTCTGCCCCGTCGCCGTCGTCGCCTCTGCCTCCGACACTGTCCCGCGCCGCCCCGACGCCGTCCCGCACCGCCCCGACGCCGTCCCGCACCGCCCCGACCCCGTCCCGCACCGCCCCGACCCCGTCGCCGGCACCCATCGCCGACGCCGCCCTCTGCCCCGACCTCGCCGTCGCTGCCCTCTGCCCCGACCTCGCCGTCACAAGGAGGATGGTCAGGTAGGTGGCCTCGCCCCGCATTTAGTTGACGGGGGAGTGTCTATCCTACAGTAAGCTGATGATACTATCATCTTTATGGAGCATGATTTGGCTAAAGCTAGATATATGAAGCTAGTTTTATGCTTGTTCGAACAATTATCGGGGTTGAAGATTAATTTCCACAAAAGTGAATTGTTCTGCTTTGGAAGAGCTAAAGAAGAAGAACAGGCATACAAAGAATTGTTTGGGTGTGAATTGCGATCTTTACCCTTCACGTATTTGGGTATACCAATTCACCATCGCGAGCTCTCTAACAAAGAGTGGAAGAGCATTGAGGATCGATTTGAGAAAAAACTGAGTTCCTGGAAGGGCAAGCTTTTGTCATACGGAGGACAATTGATTCTGATCAATTCGGTTCTCACGAGTATGCCTATGTTTCTATTGTCTTTTTTTGAAGTACCAGTTGGAGTTCGGAAAAGGCTAGACTTTTATCGATCACGCTTCTTCTGGCAGAGCGATGAATTAAAAAGAAAATATAGACTCGCTAAGTGGGATGTCATTTACAGGCCAAAGGACCAGGGGGGTCTCGGCATTGAAAATTTAGAGGTAAAGAACAGATGTCTTCTCAGCAAATGGATGTATAAGTTATCTGTAGAGACGGATGCCACTTGGGCGCAGATTCTTCGTGCTAAGTACCTCCAGTCCAAAACTTTGTCCCAGGTGACGGTAAGACCGACTGATTCGCCTTTCTGGAAGGGACTCATGCGTGTGAAATCAGCGTTCTTCAATAGGACAAAGTTCGTAGTTTGAAATGGTACTTCCAAAAGATTCTGGGAGGATACATGGCTATGGGAGGTTCCCCTTGAGATCGAATATCCTTCTCTCTATAATATTGTTCAGCGAAGAGACACTTACGTTGCAACAGTATTACAGTCAAATCCTCTTAATATTCAATTCAGGAGGACGCTAGTAGGAAATCATTGGGAAGCTTGGCTCCATCTTATGAGACGATTGATGGATGTCCAACTCTCTCAACAGCCAGACCAGATTCGCTGGAAGCTAACTAAGAATGGGGAGTTTTCAGTTAAATCCATGTATTTGGATATTATCAACGCTAGCGTCATTCCTAGTTTGAAACATGTTTGGAAAGTCAAAGTGCCTTTAAAAATCAAAGTGTTTATGTGGTTTGTCCACAAATAAGTCATCCTAACTAAAGACAATTTGGCGAAGCGCAACTGGACGGGCTCTAAAAGATGTAGTTTTTGTGATAGTGATGAATCAATCAGACACCTCTTTCTTGATTGCCCTTTGGCAAAGATTTTGTGGAGGTCTATCCACGTAGCTTTTAATATAACGCCCCCGAATTTCATTAACACGTTATTTGGGACGTGGCTAGATGGGATTGATGTAGTAACAGCGAGACATATCCGAGTAGGAGTATGTGCTTTACTCCGGGCAATCTGGAATTGCAGAAATGATTTGGTTTTTAACAGGACAACAAATGTTCATTTCTTGCAGGTTATCTTCAAGTCCACTACACTCATCCGTATGTGGTCGCTGCTCACTCCGACGGAGGCCAGGGAGCATTTGGTTACTGGTTCTATCCGATGGGAGACGGTAGCTCGGGCTATCTTCAACCGGTTTGGATGGCGATCATGTAATAGGATAGGTGTTTTAGTTTCCTACCGTTTTTTGTCTGCCGGTTGTGGCTATCCATTTTTTGTGCTTTCATGCTCCTTGTTGAGCTTTTTGTTCCTTTGTATGAGACTACGAGACCTCTGTTGAACCTTTTGAGTTTTAATAATATGGCCGTATGCATCTTTCTTATGCAGAGGTCGGGGTAAAGCATTGAGAAAATTCATACTAGCACGTGGATGCAACACTGCACAATTTTTTGTAAAGCATCTTTCATAATTATGTCTCGCTGCAAGAAAATACATGGCTAGATGACGTAGTAACAGCGAGACATATCCATGAGCCAAATGCTTTACCCCCTTTTCGAAAAAAACTCGGTTCATTGCAAGTGCTAGCACGTGGATGCAACACCATTTTTTGTTTCACGAACATGGAGCAACATAATTCATACTAGCCATATATAAAATATTTTGCTCACTGCACCATTGAGAAAATTTAGTTGTTCTTGGTAGTTGAATTCAGTCATTGTACCACTCTTCTATTTTCGGCAAACACAGTGAGCAAAAATTGTACATTACCCATGATTACAGGTATGCTTTATTAGTACTCCTGATTCTTTATGTTATTTTGCAGGCTTGCCCTCAGCTGGGGCCTTGCTCATAGTTCTGTTTAAATAAGGTATTTCATCGGAAATCATATGGCTTAGGTTATATCTCTTTTACCGGCCAGTCCAACTAACAGGTTGTATTTATTTCAAGGCACGTATCCTTAATTTATTCTTCAAGTTTTACATTGCATCAAGATGAAAATTTGTGTTGCTCCGAATTAAACATCTTCTCTTTACAAAGGTTGTGCTTACCATTGGTGAAGTCATCTCTAGAGCTTTTGTAGAGCTTGGTTAGAGCTAGGAATTGAGCTTACCATTGGGCAGTAGGTTATATGTGGAACATAAAATATTTTTTTGGTTTAACCATTGGTGAAGTCATTTCTACAGCTTTTCACCCAGGTGGTGGAATCACTACAAGAAACAAATAAGGTTCTAATTCATAGAAATGGTATTATTGTTATGATGGTGTATAGTAGCAAAACTCAAATTAGCGCTCTAATACTTGGGCATTGAGTACAATTGTTCATGCAGGACATGTTGAATTCAAATCTTTTTGGACAAAATACTTGGCTAATTTGACCAACTAGCATGCAACCATTATTCAGGTATATTTTATAGAAAAGGCTAGAACGTGACTTTATAAATAAAGCCACCAGGTAGAGTTAAACAACGCAGCAACACACAGAAGAGTATCAGCACCCATCAAGAAAGTTTGGAAAAGCAAAAGTACATGGCTCCTAGGCCAGCACACGGCACACAGGCCAGAGACTAAGAGAGAGACGACAAATGGACCACCAAGTTCCTAGCCGCCGGACTGAAGCTGTAGGAGAGAGGTGGCAGTAGCTCGAATCTTGGTAGACATAACATCAAAAGCATCCCGGTCCGCCTCCTTAGTCAATAACCTCCACTGCTGCAAGAATATGCATGATTTAAATAAGTAATCAAAGGGTTTAGCAGGGAAGATATGCTCGATGGTAAACTTGTTTCTAGTGGTCCAAAGGGTCCAACACATGGTTGCGAATCCCACCTAGAACAATCTCCTCTCGGCCCCAACCAGGTTGGAAGCCAAAAGATGAAGATTTGACAAGGAAGCAGGCCTCCACAAGACATGAAGCCAGGACCTGATACAGCACCAAAAAAGTTTGGCCAGAACACAGCTGAAGAAAATATGGTATGTATCCTCCCTTTGACCACATAAAGCACATCTATCGGAGCCCGGTCCATATCGCTTACGGATCTGGTCAGCTACCGGTAACCGCCCTCTAAAAGCTTGCCACATAAATACCTTAATCTAAGGGGGAATACGAGCCCGCCAGATCACCTTGAACTTGGAAGTAGTATAGCCGGAAATAAGCTTGGCTTAAAGCGATTTTACACAGAAGCGACCATATGCATTATGGGGCCAAATCACCGAGTCCTCCTCCTCCGAGAGCACGGGGAAGAGGGCAACAAGGCGCTGCCAATCTTCCAACTCTGCAGGAAAAAGGGACCGGCGAAGCGCTAGGTCCCAGTTGTTTACTGAGAGCTCAAAGATAGAGATCTCACGGTTCAGGCAAAAAGAGTACAGGACCGGAAAGGAGACCGCCAGCGGGGCCGTACCGCACCACCAATCAAGGCAAAAACGCGTGGACCTACCATTGTGAACAACAAATTTGACGAGAGATTTGAACACCGGCCGAACTTTAACTAGGTCTTTCCAAAACTGAGACGCACCCACAGCCGGAGCAATCATAGAACTGGAATTAGGGAAATACTTCGCTTTGAGAATGTTAAACCAGAGTGGGTTCTTAGAACTAGTCATGATCTTCCACCACCATTTGATAATAAGGCACTTGTTCATAATCAAGATATTGATAGTGCCCAACCCCCCGAAGGTTCTTGGACCTGCAAATGTGTTCCCATTTCACCAGTCTATACTTGCGTTTATTATCAGCCGCATTCCAGTAGAAAGCACCCATGTGCTTGTCAAATCCGGCATGGGTGCCGATAGAGAGTAGGTAGAAGCCCATCAAAAACATGGGAAGGGAAGACAAGCAAGCATTGACTAGGGCGATTTTACCATCTTGAGTATTATATCTGCCACTCCATGGCATGACACGATTGCCCACATTGGCAACCGCAGGAGCAAAATCTTTTGCCAAAAGTTTATCAGAAGAGATAGGTAGCCTGAGGTATTTTAGAGGGAATGAGCCTAGAGAACAGTTCAGTAGTTGAGAGACGTGCAGTGCCTCAGCATCTGAAACCCAGTCACGATCACTTCACTCTTTGCGAAATTAATCTTAAGCCCCGACAAGGCCTCAAAACAAAGCAATAAGAACTTAAGGTGGGAAATGCAAGCATCATTTAATTCGACCATAATAATCGTGTCATCAACATATTGGAGGTGAGTGATTCCCTCCGGAATGAGGTGAGAACTGACAGGGGAGATGTGCCCGGTGGCAGCAGCCCTAGATAGGATGTTGGAGAGAGCGTCTGCAAAGATATTAAACAAGATTGGGGTAGCCAGATCGCCCTGCCTGAGGCCCCTGGAGTTACGGAAGAAATTGCTCACCATGCCATTCGCTGACACTGTTGTGTGACCACCCTTCACCAGTTGCATGACCCTGTGGACAAAGGCTCCTTCAAAGCCTTTTGCAAGTAGGACCTGCCATAGGAACTTCCAACTAACCGAGTCATAAACTTTCTCAAAGTCCAGCTTAAGAATTACTGCCTTGCTGCTTTTCTTACGAATGTCATGGATAATTTCATAAAGACAAAGAACCCCGTCCAGGATGAATCGCCCTTTAACAAAGGCAAATTGATAAGGGGAGAGAGTACAATGTGCAACAGGTGAGGGATGAGAGGCAAATCCTTTGGCGAGGAACTTCGAGAAGTTATTAATAAGGGCAATAGGTCCAAATTGAGAGATGAGGTCTGCGCCCTTGACTTCAGGAAATGAGGGTAATGACAGCGTAGTTAAGCCTGGAGATGCCTACCGTACCCAAACAGAACCCTTGAATCACGACACAAACCAGAGTACACAGCTGGGGCTAGAATTTCCTGAAGAAGGGAATGGAGAAGCCGTCTAGACCCGAAGCCGAATTAGCATTGGCCTTGTTAATAGAATAAAGGATCTCCTCCTCACAGAGGGAAGCATTAAGGCTTCATTTTCCTCGGCGAAGACCTTATCATCGTCATTCCAAAAAGAAGGGGCAATCATAAACCCAGAGTACGGTTTGGCCGAGAGGAGGGAGGAGAAAAACTCCACCACGTGGTCCATGATGAGGTTCTGGTCCGTGGTTCTAACCACATTAATGAGAAGGGAGTCAATCATGCAGCGTCTACGCCTCCCATTGGCTATAGCAAAGATATATGTTGTGGGGGAGTCACCCTTTAACAACCAGTTTACAGTGCCCCTTTGGCGCCAATAGATCTCGGCCTGACGGTGCAACTGCACCAGGGCCTCCTCAAGGGAGAAGCGCAACGCCCACTCCTGGTCCGAGAGGCCCGTCCCATCGGCTGCCGCATCCAGAGAGCTGATTTCCCCTGTCAGGAGAGCCTTGTCCCTACGCTCCTTGGCCGCTCGGTTGCATGCCCATCCACGAAGAAATTTTTGGAGAGAGTATGAGCAATGATGCCAGTCGTCCATCGACCGGAAGGAACGCCTATGCACGGAGAGCAAGGTCGAGATATTAGATGAAAGCAAGTCAGAGAAGCCGTCTACTAGGAGCCGAGAAGCATCGAATTGGAAACGGGGAGGGGTTAAAGGAGTTTGGAGCCCATCGTCCAGGATGACAGGAGCGTGATCCGAGCCAGCGATGGGTTTAGCTTTGAGCAGAGCACGAGGAAACATGGTGTCCCAGTTTGGACAGACGAAGACACGATCAAGGACCGATCGGATGGGGGAAATTTGGTGATTCGTCCAGGTGAACCGAGAGCCCACCCTAGGGATCTCGCAAAGAGCACAGTGGCTGATGAAATCATTAAAAGCATCTGCACGGGGCCACGAGAAATTGGTAGTGTTCTTATCCGTCGGTGAACGAAGCAAATTAAAGTCCCCACCAGCCAGGAGGGGGATAGAGCACGATTCTGTTTTGGAGGTGAGTTCGTCAAGGAACAAGGAAGAAAGGGAGTGGTCAGCCGGACCATAGACTACCATGACCTCCCAAAGAGCATTCAAATGACGATGGTGCACAACTATACTAGCCTAGAAGATACAATGATCAAAAGCCACAAAGTCAAAAGCATCCCGTTTAGAGCCAATGAGGATGCCACCAGAGTGGTCGGATGAGGGAAGAAAGTTCCAATCAAATATGCCCGCTCCGGCAACTGCAAAAAGCTCATTGGGAGAGAAAGTACTTTTGAAAGTTTCAACTAAACCTACCAAGTCGATGCTATCTCCTCTAACCACATCTCTTAATTGATCTCTGCGCCCCTAGCACCAAAACCCATAATATTCCAAAAAAGAACTCTCATCTAAATGACAGGTTTTTGATGCGGAGGCTCGACCTGCAAGGGGTCACGCGGGATTTAGAACGCTTAGCAGCACCCCTTTTGACAGGAATCGGAGCAGTCTGGCCCCTACCAGCCTCCTCAGATGCTCCTTCGGCCACTACCGAAGGAGGGGTTGGGGACGCCGCAAGCTCCTTAGCTTTGGCAATGGCGGCTTGGGCCACCTCATTGGCCCTAACCAAAGCGAGAGTGGCGGAAGGGGAACCCGCTCCACACTCAAAGGAAATTCCCACATCCGAAAGCACCTTAATCAAATGATCATCCGAGTACGAGGGACGCACCAACCGAACAGGGGATCTAGGAGATGCAACAGGAACAAGCGGGGATGGGAGGGGGTACCTGTGGGGGATCTCTGGCTGCCGCTCGACGCGCCGCCTTATTAGACACCCGCTCCCCGCGTCCCGGACCCGGCCACTCTTGCGAGCAGTGGAGGACGGGGACCGAATAGGCGTGGTACGACCCACCAGAGGAGGAGACGACGGGCCAGAAGCAGCGCCCAAATCAACAATTAACTTATTTTTAAGGTTTATCAACTTTTTTTGTTGGTTGGTGTTAACATTGTTGAATAGGTACCTGGTTTTCTGCACTGGAATCTTATTTCAACTGAGATCTATCATTTCAGATTGCTAGCTAAAGAAAGAAACATGGAAGTATAGTACCATGTCGTATTATGCATGAACGTAATCTTGCATGTTTACCACTTTCGTACACTCGCAGTAAGTACTAAAACTACATAGCAATATGAGCCATGCTTGTAGAAGGATCTTTTCTTTTTAGTTAGTAACATAATACCTTTTTAGTAATGAATATGGATAAATAGGAAGCAGAGAACAAAATCTCGGTGAAGACATTTCAACGGAGATGCCATAGTGTTCTACAAGTGGATTTATTTCTGTTTCTATATCCCCTAACTGATGTATTTTACCGAAAAAACGCTTTATATACAAAACAACACGGCCGAACCAATAGAAGGTGATGAAGGAAACCTATTGAGACTTGATGGGTACTTTTAATGCACACCGTTGATCTAATCATGGGTACTTTATATGCATGTTTGTGATGGTTTACTTAGGCAAGTGCAAATTGAGACGTGCTGCACGTGCAACACACGTGCAAGCTTACTAGTACCAGGAAAAAAAAACTGAAGTTTGGGTGTGCAAGGGTAGAACACCCAAGATTTAACGCTGAACTGACATATCCAATTGTGTAGGATGAGGGCGTTTTAGGGCCGTCCCTGCCCGGCACACGGCTAGCACGGCCCAAACGCTCGAGAGATTAACTCCCTCTCCCTCTCTTCACCGGTGTCACTTTCCTTTACCATATCTTGATGGCGAAGACATGTCCATCGGAATGGAGGAAGATTTGTTTCCGAGTAAATTACATCTACAGTCCTCATACTAGTTGGCGTGTACCAAGATGGTCCTGAAACTTGTGGAATGCTCCAATACGGTCATTGAAGACGAGAATACGTCACATGTACAGTCCTGATGACGCTTTCTATAGGCGCGGTTATCAGACCAATGCCACATCAGCGTACACCACATGGGAGGCCTAGCTCTGGTTTGTTAAACTTAGAGCTGAAAACCTATATATGCGATTATGTGTACCTCTTCAAGGAATTATACCATTTTTAGTAGACTCTTCAAGGAATTATCATGACGTCGTTTTCTACCAGTTTCTTTAAAAAAATAACAATTCAAGTTCGAATTCATTTTTATTTTCCCATTTGAAAAAAAATGTAAGGAAAAATTGCTTTCGCCATGAAACTGAAGAGAAGTGTTTGTGCATATGAGTATCAAAATGTTTTTGGAAACGTTGGACGTGTTAAAATTTTGAACATGTTTTTGTAAAATGTTCGTCATGCATTATTTCACGCGCATTAAAACAATAGTGTAAATTTAATCTTACATATGAGGAAACACATACAACTTAAGCATTTTAAATACATTTCTAGAACTTATTATTATTACACAATAATTTTTAAAACACGTTGACTATTGCTCAACATGTTGTCAATTTTTTTAAATAATTTTGCATTTAAAAAATACAATGAAGACACAATAATTGTGCGTGCTTATGCATCTAATTTAAGATACAGAAATAAACACAAACTTAGACAGAACAAAAACGGTTGTTGGGGAAATAATTGGGCAAAAAGATAACCAATTTCTAAAGTCATGCTGAATATTATTCGAAATACATGTTGTATTTTTTAAATAATTATGTAATATAAAAATACAGTGAGGATACATAATACTTGCGCGCGCTTGTGGTCATGAATGAAGATAAATATATTTTCTTTCATTTATTTTTTTAAATCCGTACAAATTTTAGAAAAAATTCATGAAACCTAATATTTAAGATTTAATAAAGATTTAAAATATACAGCAAATGGTATATTAATAATTATTTTACTTTTTATATGGGAAAAATGGACACAAATCTTTTTCGACAAATGACAATTTTATTATCTCAAAATGTAGCATCAAGGGGATACAAAACATTAAAATGGACACAAACCTAGGAGAATATAAAATGGAAATCGTAAGAAAACGCATCTGCGCAATAGTAGTTCTAGCTATTCGTTATGCCTGTCTAAAAAAGCTACTCCCTCTGTCTCAAAATGTAAGAACGTTTTTGACACTGTGCTAGTGCAAAAAACGTTTTTATATTTTTGGACGGAGGGAGTATTTTCGTTACGCGGGTAGCTGTGCTTGGTCATTTGGCTAGCTTGTGTTGTCAATTTGGAAGGAGGTGTCATGTTATAATCCCAGCGTGCAATTTATTTTTCCATCTTATTCCTCTTTCGCATGCTGATATGTGGGTCATGTATCTCTATTGTACACTCATGTGGTACTGTGCATATCAGGAGACATAGTCAGGACCGTATGTGTGCCATATTTTCATCTTCAAGAACCGTATTGGAGCACTTGGCGAGTTGCAGGACCATTGTGTTGCATGCCAACTAGCACAAGGACCATAGGTGCAATTTACTCTATGTTTCCATGTACCACAACTTGTCAACTACTCAATCGTCTCTTCTCTCTCTCCATGTCGTGATGTCAAATCAACAGCGCAACTGAATCCCGTTTAAACCGCCAAATAACCAGGATCGATCCCCGCTCTTCCTTTAACCCTTCCCCGCTATCCACCACTCGCAGCGGCAGCAGCGCGCGCCACGGAACCGCCTTCTGTTCTGTGTACAGGTGGGTATTTTGACTGTGAGTTGCTGCTGGCCGTAGGATCAACATGGACGCTGGATGGTAGGGGGCAAGGCGCGCGCTGATTTGACTACAGCAAGGCACGGGATCTTGGCTTTACACCCTACAGCAGTCCTGCCCTACAGATCCCTCTCTACTGCCGCAGATCAATCCGATCTACCCCTCACCCAAGCCCCTTCCACTCTTCCATGATCTATCTCCACGACTCCACCCACAAGCAAAGCGATCACCTGATATGGTTTCTTTCCATGGCCGCCGCTCCAATAGCAGCGGGGTTCGACCGATTCACCATGCCGCGGGCGGCCCCAGGCCGGAGAGGCGCTGCAATGTCTGCGGCGCCGTGTGCACCAGCAGCGTCCTACTCGGGGGCCACATGAGGAAGCACTACATGGGCAAGCCCATCACTGGTAGAAAAAGGGGCTTTTACCCTGGTTGGTGAGGGCCTTTTGTCCCGGTTTTCGAACCGGGACTAAATAGGCGTTACTAATGCCCTGACCCTTTAGTCCCGGTTCTTACACGAACCGGGACAGAAGGTCCTCCACGTGGCCGCTGCGGGCAGCCCAGGCAGGGGAACTTTGGTCCGGTTGGTGAGACCAACCGGGACCAATAGGCATCCACGGGTTAGCATCTGGCTGGAGCTGAGATTTTTTTTTAAAAGGGGCTGATTTAGGGGTTTTGGGGGTTAATTTAGGTTGTTATTAGGTAGCTATTAGAGAGAAGTGTCCTCTCACCCGCTGATATATAATAATTCTTCATGCGCGCATCATGCATCATCATATATTAATCATCATCATACAATTTCAACTCGTTATTAATAACCAGTCATACGATCATCATCCTCATAGTCATCGAACCAACCCTACTTAATTGTTCTTAGCACATGATCATCAGTATTAGATAGGACCGAAATACCCTCTTTAAGGTAAAATAGCATAAAACAATATAGACCCTGACTCTCCATTATGGAGAATGGAGATCATCCTGTCTCCAATTCTTGCGCTTCGCTTCCTTTTGCTTCCAAGAACCTCCTTGCGACTGTCCATACATTTTTTCCATTCTTTGATTTGCATGTCTCCACTTCTTTTAGAAATCCGGTATGGACAGTTGAGATTCGTAGGATGACCTGGTTGTATGTTCAAAACATCAAGCCTACCATTCTGATACATCAAATGAGGCACACAATCCTCTGGGATTATCTGTTGAAAAATATAGTAATAACTTCATAATTAGCAATGATGTACTAGTTTTAGAAGTATGCAAAAGATGCACGGATGTCGTAATAGTAAGAAATCTTACCAGGGTATCTCCATAGTAGTTACCGTAGTTCAACACGTGCACTAGTGGCACGTATTGACCATAATGTGGAGGAGTTTTACAATAGATATTGTAATTCTCAAGATTAGTACAAAATCCGACCAGATGAGTTTTCTCCTTATAAGTTAACTCAGAGCCATCGGTGTAGTAGGTTCTGTCTATCATGTTCCGCACATTGTTTGAACAATAAAAATAAGCTGTCAATGAAAATAAGATGTCAACTATTTTGAAATGGACAATATAAATTAGCTAATAACTATGTTTGAGAAACTCACATAGCGGTAGAATTGGAGGCGTATCAACAAGGACCCAAATGTCCATATTGTCTTGCTCGATGTCAGGATCACCAAGATCCATGATGACAAGCATACCCTCATCAAAACCATACATCTTGCAAAATGCTTCCCAATTTTTGCAACCAAAATGGGTTACGCTCTCAGAATTATACAGATTTACTTCAAAATCTATATCATGATAGGTCCTTAGGTGAATTTTCTTTGTTTCCATACTTTCATGGTCTTCAAAACCCATCCTCTCCAAGACGTAGCGTCTTGCATGGCATGGGATAAGCTAGCCGAATTGTAAAAGATGAAAAGTACACGTTGAAATAGTTGAAGTCGTGCTTAATTACGAAAAAATAACACTTGTCGTCGTTGCGTACCGTTTCAACATCGAAGGTCTCCTCCAGCTTAATACTGAAGCGCCGATCTTCGTCCAGGTGAGGCCTGTCGCACTGACCTCGGTCGTCGTGGCACCAGTCGCACTCCAGGAGACTTTCGTCGTCCGAGTACGACATTTCCTATCTTCACATAAGGTGGAGACTCGACAGACTTACAGTCAACCCGAAATATCGTTTAATTATCTTTCTAAAAGAGGATTTGGCTAGTCTCACCTCGATGTCGGAGGGGGCGGTGACGGGGATGACTGCGGGGATGATGGAGGGGCCGGGGGCTCCTAGATTTCTGCGAAAACAAAAACCCTATAAGCTACTCCCTCCGTTCCTTTATATAAGGTGTATTTGTTTTTTGATAAAATTCCAGAATGTAAGGTGCATTCTTCTAAGTCCTCATAATTCCCTTGTTAGCCCTTCAGAAAAAGGGAAAGTATCTCTCTTCTGATTGTCTGTATCTCTCCTTGTAGCACAAGAAGGAAAGTATATCTCTGTCGATTGCATGTATCTCATACTTTCCTCGACTAATAGATTTACTTGCCACTAAAAAATAAATTTGTCAAGGGTAATTTCGTCCTAACATGTCTATAATGCCGTGCCTTGTTCACCGTGCCGAAAATAATACACCTTACATAAAGGAACGGAGGGAGTATCAACTAATCATATATATGCATACGCCTTGCATAGTGCTCTCCAATTTTAGCATTCAAAGTAGGAGTAGTTTTCCACTTTGAGCATTCAATAAGCAAAATCAAATCACAAAATAAAGTAATATTCAAATTAGGATGCATTCAATTATAAGAAAAACTACATCATCTCCATGCGTCCATACATGGTATATTATCACTAATACACCTCGAATACTATCATACATATAGCATCGCTAGTACAGCTAGAACTGTAGCGCCCGACGGATATCGGCGCGGGCGGTGGACACCCAAAGGGACAGAGCCATCACAGGATCATAGCTCCAGAGAGATCCCTGAAGAACCTGCCAGGTATTGTCGAACCTGCCCTCCAACGCAACCATGTAGCGACGGACGTGCTGGTCCTCCTCGCTGACACGGTGACGTACCACCTCCGCGGTGTCCGGAAGCCTCGGCACCGTCACTGGCCCACGCGACCGCCACCAAACAAGGATCAAGTCAACGACGGGCTGGCTCCTCACCAACCTACGCCCACCGGAAGGTAGCACCTCCCAAAACCAGCCCGGCGGAGCCCAGTCTCGGACATGGCCCCTCTGATCAAGCCGGCCTCCTCCGCCGAGTCGACGACGAGGATGCGGGATAGGCATCGTCGACGTCGATGCGGAAATAATTGCTTTAACTAAAAAAGCAAACGAGTTCTATTAATTTCCTTGCTAAAAATAAACTACTTCTATAGTAAAATAAACTAGTTTTGTTAAATGAACTAGTTCAACTACTAAGTAAGCACTTACTATAAATAAAATAAAGTAGTTTTATTAATTAATCAACTAGTTCAACTACTAAGCACTTACTATAAATAAATAAAATAAAGTAGTTCTTACTAAAAATAAACTACTTCTATATATAGTAAAAATTAATAAAGTAGTTTTTTAATTAATCAACTAGTTCAACTACTAAGCACTTAATATAAATATATAAAATAAAGTAGTTCTTACTAAAAATAAACTAGTTTAACTAGTTCTATTATTTTTCTAACTAATTGTATTAAACACTTTCTATTCTTATTCTATGAACAAAATTACAACGGAAAAAAATCATAAAAATTCTATGAACAAGATAAAAATTATATGAACAAAATTACAACAGAAAAAAATTATAAAAATTCTCAGAAAAAATTGACATATTCTTTGCACATATATGAACACACAAACATTTGCATATTCAACAATAATATCACAAAAAATTCTATGAACAGAAAAAAATTCTAACATTTGCATATTCTAACAGAAAAAAATCTATGAACAAAAAAAGCTAGCTCACAAAGGGGGCGGCGATCGACGAGGAGCCAGGGCACGGGGGCGACGGTGAGGGGCGCGGCCACGGGCGACGAGGAGGCAGGGGGCGGCGACGGCGACGGTGAGGGGCGCGGCGACGAGGAGGCAGGGGGCGGAGGTGAGGGGCACGGCGACGGGCGACGAGGAGGCAGGGGGGCGCGGGCCGGCGAAGGCGTCTGGGCGGCGCGGGACGGCGTCGGAGGCAGGGCGACGACGGCGACGGCGAGGCGCAGAGGGGCAGCCTGGCGCCGTCGTCGGGGCGGGATCGAAGAACAGAACGAAAAATTTCACAAGTGCTGTATATATAGACGGAGCATTGGTCCCAGTTCGTGACAGCAACCGGGACGAATGCGACCTTTAGTCCCGGTTGGTGCCACCAACCGGGACCAAAGGCCTCTTTTCAGCAGCCCAAAGGGCGGGAAGCGGCGGCCTTTGGTCCCGGTTCGTGGCACCAACCGGGACTAAAGGGGGGGGGGCTTCGGTCCCGGTTGGTGGCACGAACTGGGACCGAAGGTGGCATTGGTCCCGGTTCGTGCCACCTGTTGGGGAACGTAGTAATTTCAAAAAATTTCCTACGCACACGCAAGATCATGGTGATGCATAGCAACGAGAGGGGAGAGTGTTGTCCGCGTACCCTCGTAGACCGACAGCGGAAGCGTTATCACAACGCCGTTGATGTAGTCGTACGTCTTCACGATCCGACCGATCAAGTACCGAACGTACGACACCTCCGAGTTCTACACACGTTCAGCTCGATGACGTCCCTCGAACTCCGATCCAGCCGAGTGTTGAGGGACAGTTTCGTCAGCACGACGGCGTGGTGACGATGATGATGTTCCACCGACGCAGGGCTTCGCCTAAGCTCTGCAACGGTATTATCGAGGTGTAATATGGTGGAGGGGGGCACCGCACATGGCTAAGAGATCTCAAGAATCAATTGTTGTGTCTCTGGGGTGCCCCCCCGCCCCCGGATATAAAGGAGCAAGGGGGAGGCGGCCGGCCAAGGGGAGAGGCGCGCCATAGGGGGGAGTCCTACTCCCACCGGGAGTAGGACTCCTCCTTTCCTTGTGGGAGTAGGAGAAGGGAAGGGGGAAGGAGAAAGAAGGAAGGGTGCGCCCCCCTTCCCTAGTCCAATTCGGACCAGACCATGGGGAGGGGTGCGGCCACCTTTTGAGGCCTTTCTCTCCTTTCCCGTATGGCCCATTAAGGCCCAATACGAATTCCCGTAACTCTCCGGTACTCCAAAAATACCCGAATCACTCGGAACCTTTCCGAAGTCCGAATATAGTCGTCCAATATATCGATCTTTACGTCTCAACCATTTCGAGACTCCTCGTCATATCCCCGATCTCAGCCGGGACTCCGAACTCCTTCGGTACATCAAAACTCAATAAAACTGTCATCGTAACGTTAAGCGTGCGGACCCTACGGGTTCGAGAACTATGTAGACATGACCGAGACACGTCTCCGGTCAATAACCAATAGCGGGACCTGGATGCCCATATTGGCTCCCACATATTCTACGAAGATCTTTATCGGTCAGACCGCATAACAACATACGTTGTTCCCTTTGTCACCGGTATGTTACTTGCCCGAGATTTGATCGTCGGTATATCGATACCTAGTTCAATCTCGTTACCGGCAAGTCTCTTTACTTGTTCCGCAACACATCATCCCGCAACTAACTCATTAGTCACAATGCTTGCAAGGCTTATAGTGATGTGCATTACCGAGTGGGCCCAGAGATACCTCTCCGACAATTGGAGTGACAAATCCTAATCTCCAAATACGCCAACCCAACAAGTACCTTTGGAGACACCTGTAGAGCACCTTTATAATCACCCATTTACGTTGTGACGTTTGGTAGCACACAAAGTGTTCCTCTGGTAAACGGGAGTTGCATAATCTCATAGTCATAGGAACATGTATAAGTCATGAAGAAAGCAATAGCAGCATACTAAACGATCGAGTGCTAAGCTAGCGGAATGGGTCAAGTCAATCACGTCATTCTCCTAATGAGGTGATCTCGTTAATCAAATGACAACTTATGTCTATGGCTTGGAAACATAGCCATCTTTGATTAACGAGCTAGTCAAGTAGAGGCATACTAGTGACACTCTGTTTGTCTATGTATTCACACATGTATTATGTTTCCGGTTAATACAATTCTAGCATGAATAATAAACATTTATCATGATATAAGGAAATATATAATACTTTATTATTGCCTCTAAGGCATATTTTCTTCAGTCTCCCACTTGCACTAGAGTCAATAATCTAGTTCACATCGCCATGTGATTTAACATCAATAATTCACATCACCATGTGATTAACACCCATAGTTCACATCTCTATGTGACCAACACTCAAAGGGTTTACTAGAGTCAATAATCTAGTTCACATCGCTATGCGATTAACACCCAAAGAGTACTAAGGTGTGATCATGTTTTGATTGTGAGATAATTTTAGTCAACGGGTCTGCCACATTCAGATCCGTAAGTATTTTGCAAATTTCTATGTCTACAATGCTCTGCATGGAGCTACTCTAGCTAATTGCTCCCACTTTCAATATGTATCTAGACCAAGACTTAGAGTCATCTAGATTTAGTGTCAAAACTTGTATCGACGTAACCCTTTACGACGAACCTTTTGTCACTTCCATAATCGGGAAACATATCCTTATTCCACTAAGGATAATTTTGACCGCTGTCCAGTGATCTACTCCTAGATCACTATTCTACTCCCTTGCCAAAATCAGTGTAGGGTATACAATAGATCTGGTACACAGCATGGAATTTATAGAACCTATGGCCAAGGCATAGGGAATGACTTTCATTCTCTTTCTATCTTTTGCCGTGGTCGGGCTTTGAGTCTTTACTCAATTTCACACCTTGTAACTCAGGCAAGAACTCTTTCTTTGACTGTTCTATTTTGAACTACTTCAAAATCTTGTTAAGGTATGTACTCATTGAAAAACTCATCAAGCGTCTTCATCTATCTCTATAGATCTTGATGCTCAATATGTAAGCAGCTTCACCGAGGTCTTTCTTTGAAAAACTCCTTTCAAACACTCCTTTATGCTTTGCAGAATAATTCTACATTATTTCCGATCAACAATATGTCATTCACATATACTTATCAGAAATGCTGTAGTGCTCCCACTCACTTTCTTGTAAATACAGGCTTCATCGCAAGTCTGTATAAAACTATATCCTTTGATCAACTTATCAAAGCGTATATTCCAACTCCGAGATGCTTGCACCAGTCCATAGATGGATCGCTGGAGTTTGCATATTTTGTTAGCACCTTTAGGATTGACAAAACCTTATGTTGCATCATATACAACTCTTCTTTAATAAATCCATTAAGGAATGCAGTTTTGTTTATCCATTTGCCAGATTTCATAAAATGCGGCAATTGCTAACATGATTCAGACAGACTTAAGCATCGCTGCGAGTGAGAAAATCCCATCGTGTTCAACACTTTGAACTTTGTCAAAAAACCTTTTTCCGACAAGTCTAGCTTTGTAGATAGTAACACTACTATCAGTGTCTGTCTTCCTCTTGAAGATCCATTTAATCTCAATGGCTCGCCGATCATCGGGCAAGTCAACCAAAGTCCACACTTTGTTCTCATACATGGATCTCATCTCAGATTTCATGGCTTCAAGCCATTTTGCGGAATCTGGGCTCACCATCACTTCTTCATAGTTCGTATGTTCGTCATGGTCTAGTAACATAACATCCAGAACAGGATTACCGTACCACACTGGTGCGGATCTTACTCTGGTTTACCTACGAGGTTTGGTAGTAACTTGATCTGAAGTTACATGATCACCATCATTAACTTCCTCACTAATTGGTGTAGGAGTCACAGGAATAGATTTCTGTGATGAACTACTTTCCAATAAGGGAGCAGGTATAGTTACCTCATCAAGTTCTACTTTCCTCCCACTCACTTCTTTTGAGAGAAACTCCTTCTCTAGAAAGGATCCATGCTAAGCAACGAATGTCTTGCCTTCGGATCTGTGATAGAAGGTGTACCCAACTGTCTCCTTTGGGTATCCTATGAAGACACATTTCTCCGATTTGGGTTTGAGCTTATCAGGATGAAACTTTTTCACATAAGCATCGCAACCCCAAACTTTAAGAAACGACAACTTTGGTTTCTTGCCAAACCACAGTTCATAAGATGTCATCTCAAAGGTTTTAGATGGTGCCCTATTTAACGTGAATGTAGCTGTCTCTAATGCATAACCCCAAAACGATAGCGGTAACTCAGTAAGAGACATCATAGATCGCACCATATCTAGTAAAGTGTGATTACGACGTTCGGACACACCATTACGCTGTGGTGTTCCGGGTGGCGTGAGTTGCGAAACTATTCCGCATTGTTTCAAATGTAGACCAAACTCGTAACTCTTCTCCTCCACGATCTGATCGTAGAAACTTTATTTTCTTGTTACGATGATTTTCAACTTCACTCTGAAATTCTTTGAACTTTTCAAATGTTTCAGACTTATGTTTCATTAAGTAGATATACCCATATCTGCTTAAATCATCTGTGAAGGTGAGAAAATAACGATATCCGCCACGAGCCTCAACATTCATCGGACCACATACATCTGTATGTATGATTTCCAACAAATCTGTTGCTCTCTCCATAGTTCCGGAGAACGGTGTTTTAGTCATCTTGCCCATGAGGCACGGTTCGCAAGTACCAAGTGATTCATAATCATGTGGTTCCAAAAGTCCATCAGTATGGAGTTTCTTCATGCGCTTTACACCGATATGACCTAAACGGCAGTGCCACAAATAAGTTGCAATATCATTATTAACTTTGCATCTTTTGGCTTCATTATTATGAATATGTGTATCACTACGATCGAGATCCAACAAACCATTTTCGTTGGTGTGTATGACCATAGAAGGTTTTTTATTCATGTAAACAGAACAACAATTGTTCTCTAACTTAAATGAATAACCGTATTGCAATAAACATGATCAAATCATATTCATGCTCAACGCAAACACCAAATAACACTTATTTAGTTTCAACACTAATCCCGAAAGTATAGGGAGTGTACGATGATGATCATATCAATCTTGGAACTACTTCCAACACACATCGTCACCTCGTCTTTTACTAGTTTCTTTTTATTCTTCAACTCCCTGATTTGTGTTACTACTCTTTAGCAACTGAACCAGTATCAAATACTGAGGGGTTGCTATAAACACTAGTAAGTACACATCAATAACATGTATATCCAATATACCTTTGTTCACTTTGCCATCCTTCTTATCCACCAAATAGTTGGGGTAGTTCCGCTTCCAGTGACCAGTCCCTTTGCAGTAGAAGCACTTAGTCTCAGGCTTAGGACCAGACTTAGGCTTCTTCACTTGAGCAGCAACTTGCTTGTCGTTCTTCTTGAAGTTCCCCTTCTTCCCTTTGCCCTTTTCTTGAAACTAGTGGTCTCGTCAACCATCAACACTTGATGTTTTTCTTGATTTCTACCTTCGTCGATTCCAGCATCACGAAGAGCTCGGGAATTACATTCGTCATCCCTTGCATACTGTAGTTCATCACGAAGTTCTACTAACTTGGTGATGGTGACTAGAGAATTCTGTCAATCACTATTTTATCTGGAAGATTAACTCCCACTTGATTCAAGCGATTGTAGTACCCAGAGAATCTGAGCACATGCTCACTAGTTGAGCGATTCTCCTCCATCTTTTAGCTATAGAACTTGTTGGAGACTTCATATCTCTCAACTCGGGTATTTCCTTGAAATATTAACTTCAACTCCTGGAACATCTCATATGGTCCATGACGTTCAAAACGTCTTTGAAGTCCCGATTCTAAGCCGTTAAGCATGGTGCACTAAACTATCAAGTAGTCAACATATTGAGCTAGCCAAACGTTCATAACGTCTGCATCTGCTCCTGCAATAGGTCTGTCACCTAGCGGTGCATCAAGGACATAATTTTTCTGTGCAGCAATGAGGATAATCCTCAGATCACGGATCCAATCCGCATCTTTGCTACTAACATCTTTCAACATAATTTTTTCTCTAGGAACATATCAAAAATAAACATAGGGAAGCAACAACGCGAGCTATTGATCTATAACATAATTTGCAAAATACTATCAGGACTAAGTTCATGATAAATATAAGTTCAATTAATCATATTACTTAAGAACTCCCACTTAGATAGACATCCCTCTCATCATCTAAGTGATTACGTGATCCAAATCAACTAAACCATGTCCGATCATCACGTGAGATGGAGTAGTTTCAATGGTGAACATCACTATGTTGATCATATCTACTATACGATTCACGCTCGACCTTTCGGTTCTCGTGTTCCGAGGCCATATCTGTATATGCTAGGCTCGTCAAGTTTAACCTGAGTATTCCGCGTGTGCAACTGTTTTGCACCCGTTGTATTTGAACGTAGAGCCTATCACACCCGATCATCACGTGGTGTCTCAGCATGAAGAACTTTCGCAACGGTGCATACTCAGGGAGAACACTTTATCTTGAAATTTTAGTAGAGGTCATCTTATAATGCTACCGTCAAACAAAGCAAGATAAGATGCATAAAGGATTAACATCACATGCAATCAATATAAGTGATATGATATGGCCATCATCATCTTGTGCTTGTGATCTCCATCTCCGAAGCACCGTGCCCGTGATCTCCATCTCCGAAGCACCGTCATGATCACCATCGTCACCGGCGCGACACCTTGATCTCCATCGTAGCATCGTTGTCGTCTCGCCAACTACTTGCTTTTACGACTATCGCTACCGCTTAGTGATAAAGTAAAACTATTACATGGCGATTGCATCTCATACAATAAAGCGACAACCATATGGCTCCTGCCAGTTGCCGATAACTCGGTTACAAAACATGATCATCTCATACAACAAATTATATCACATCATGTCTTGACCATATCACATCACAACATGCCCTACAAAAACAAGTTAGACGTCCTCTACTTTGTTGTTGCATATTTTACGTGGCTGCTACGGGCTTAGCAAGAACCGTTCTTACCTACGCATCAAAACCACAACGATAGTTTGTCAAGTTGGTGCTGTTTTAACCTTCGCAAGGACCGGGCGTAGCCACACTCGGTTCAACTAAAGTGAGAGAGACAGACACCCGCCGGTCACCTTTAAGCAACGAGTGCTCGCAACGGTGAAACCAGTCTCGCGTAAGCGTACGCGTAATGTCGGTCCGGGCCGCTTCATCTCACAATACCGCTGAACCAAAGTATGACATGCTGGTAAGCATTATGACTTATATCGCCCACAACTCACTTGTGTTCTACTCGTGCATAGCATCAACGCATAAAACCAGGCTCGGATGCCACTGTTGGGGAAAGTAGTAATTTCAAAAAATTTCCTACGCACACGCAAGATCATGGTGATGCATAGCAACGAGAGGGGAGAATGTTGTCCACGTACCCTCGCAGACCGACAGCGGAAGCGTTATCACAACGCCGTTGATGTAGTCGTACGTCTTCACGATCCGACCGATCAAGTACCGAACGTACGGCACCTCCGAGTTCTACACACGTTCAGCTCGATGATGTCCCTCGAACTCCGATCCAGCCGAGCACGACGGCGTGGTGACGATGATGATGTTCCACCGACGCAGGGCCTCGCCTAAGCTCTGCAACGGTATTATCGAGGTGTAATATGGTGGAGGGGGGCACCGCACACGGCTAAGAGATCTCAAGGATCAATTGTTGTGTCTCTGGGGTGCCCCCCTGCCCCGTATATAAAGGAGCAAGGGGGAGGCAGCCGGCCAAGGGGAGAGGCGCGCCATAGGGGGGAGTCCTACTCCCGGTCCTCCTTTCCTTGTGGGAGTAGGAGAAGGGAAGGGGGAAGGAGAAAGAAGGAAGGGTGCGCCCCCCTTCCCTAGTCCAATTCGGACCAGACCATGGGGAGGGGTGCGGCCACCTTTTGAGGCCTTTCTCTCCTTTCCCGTATGGCCCATTAAGGCCCAATACGAATTCCCGTAACTCTTCGGTACTCCGAAAAATACCCGAATCACTCGGAACCTTTCCGAAGTCCGAATATAGTCGTCCAATATATCGATCTTTACGTCTCAACCATTTCGAGACTCCTCGTCATATCCCCGATCTCATCCGGGACTCCGAACTCCTTCGGTACATCAAAACTCAATAAAACTGTCATCGTAACGTTAAGCGTGCGGACCCTACGGGTTCGAGAACTATGTAGACATGACCGAGACACGTCTCCGGTCAATAACCAATAGCGGGACCTGGATGCCCATATTGGCTCCCACATATTCTACGAAGATCTTTATCGGTCAGACCACATAACAACATACGTTGTTCCCTTTGTCACCGGTATGTTACTTGCCCGAGATTTGATCGTCGGTATCTCGATACCTAGTTCAATCTCGTTACCGGCAAGTCTCTCTACTCGTTCCGTAACACATCATCCCGCAACTAACTCATTAGTCACAATGCTTGCAAGGCTTATAGTGATGTGCATTACCGAGTGGGCCCAGAGATACCTCTCCGACAATTGGAGTGACAAATCCTAATCTCGAAATACGCCAACCCAACAAGTACCTTTGGAGACACCTATAGAGCACCTTTATAATCACCCATTTACGTTGTGACGTTTGGTAGCACACAAAGTGTTCCTCCGGTAAACGGGAGTTGCATAATCTCATAGTCATAGGAACATGTATAAGTCATGAAGAAAGCAATAGCAGCATACTAAACGATCGAGTGCTAAGCTAACGGAATGGGTCAAGTCAATCACGTCATTCTCCTAATGAGGTGATCTCGTTAATCAAATGACAACTTATGTCTATGGCTAGGAAACATAACCATCTTTGATTAACGAGCTAGTCAAGTAGAGGCATACTAGTGAGACACTCTGTTTATTATGTTTCCGGTTAATACAATTCTAGCATGAATAGTAAACATTTATCATGATATAAGGAAATATATAATACTTTATTATTGCCTCTAGGGCATATTTCCTTCACCACCAACTGGGACCAAAGGCCTCTTGCTGCCCGCGCCGCGGCCAAAAGTTTAGTCCCACCTCGCTAGTTGAGAGGGCTCGAGAGTGGTTTATAAGCGCTGCTGCGCCCACCCTCTCGAGCTCCTCTCAACTGCAGGCTTTCGGGCCTAATCTGTCACTATGTGCCAGTGGGCCTACTGGGCCTCCTGCGGGCCTGAATCCTGGCCCATGGATGGGTTTCTAGTCGTATTCAGGCCATGGTGGCCCAGTAGGTGGCACTTTTTTTCTTTGTTGCTTTATTTATTTTATTTTGTTTCTACTTACAACAAAATACTTACTGTTGCTATTTTTATTTATTTTGTTAAATTTATCTTTTTTAATTCTTTTTGCTTTTAGGTCACAAAAATTACAAACTTTCTGTTAGTGCCATTAGTTTTCAAATTTGAATTCTTTGAAATTTCTGTGATTCTTTTTCCTGCTATTTAATATTACTGTGTTTTATGATTCTATTCAAAAACAGATTTTGTTATTTTAGTTTCTAACAAAAAAATCTTTATGATAATGCTTTTTGCTATTAAAATGTCCAACAAAAACATTCTTTATGAAAATTCTTTATTAAACTATCAGGGTTTCGGACGGAAACTCATCAGTTACGAAGGGATTTCATTTTTTTGAATTTATTTGAACACCAGACTTTTTGTGTGTTCAAAATTCACCATTCAAAGCCACATCATCAATTTTCAACCCTTTCTGACTTCATTTGTTATTTTTCATGCATTTACTGATTATTTTGAGCTATATGACCTTGAAATTGAAAAGCATTTCAAATGAACTCTGAAAAGGTTGAAAGTTGGCATGGTATCATTATTTCACCCACATAGCATGTTCAAAAAAGTTGAGAGGGTTACGGCAAAAACTGGATGCACTTCGTGTACAAAACGGACAATCTATTTCGAACTATCAGGGTTTCATACGGAAACACGTCTGTTACAAAGGCATTTCATTTTTTTGAACTTATTTGAACTGCAGACTTTTTGTGTGTTCAAAATGCACCATTCAATGCCACATCATCAATTTTCAACCCTTTCTGACTTCATTTGTTATTTTTCATGCATTTACTGATTATTTTGAGCTATAAGACCCTGAAATTGAAAAGCATTTCAAATGAACTCTGAAAAGGTTGAAAGTTGGCATGGTATCATCATTTCACCCACATAGATTGTGCAAAAAAGTTGAGAGGGTTACGGCAAAAACTGGATGCACTTCACGTACAAAATGGACAATCTGTTTCGAGATATCAGGGTTTCATACGGAAACTCGTCTGTTACAACAGGCATTTCAAATGAACTATGCAAAGATTGAAAGTTGGCATGGTATCATCATAATAGTTGTGGAGAGAAAGTGTTCACTTTTTCTTCGCTTGTGTCCTTTGCTTATTGCGCCGTAACCATGGATAATCTTCATCATTTATCAGGATGCTTGGGTCAGCCTTGACTTTGAAGGGAGGAATTTCATGAAACTTTTCATAATCTTCAGACATGTCTGTCTTGCCCTCCACTCCCATGATGTCCCTTTTTCCTGAAAGAACTATGTGGCGCTTTGGCATGATGTATTCGCTTCCTTAACTTTTCTTTTTCTTGGTCTGATAGACATGTCCTTCACATAGATAACCTGTGCCACATCATTGGCTAGGACGAACGGTTCGTCAGTATACCCAAGATTGTTCAGATCCACTGTTGTCATTCCGTACAGTGGGTCTACCTGTACCCCGCCTCCTGACAGATTGACCCATTTGCACTTAAACAAAGGGACCTTAAAATCATGTCCGTAGTGAAGTTCCCATACGTCCACTATGTAACCATAATATGTGTCCTTTCCCCTCTCGGTTGCTGCATCAAAGCGGACACCGCTCGTGTAAAATGTATTCCCATTTATCTCGTATCCTTTGTAAGTCAATACAGTCAAAGATGGTCCCCTGGACAACGAGCACAGCTCATCACAAACAGTGTTGTCACCTTTGAGAATGTTTCCAACCAACTACTGAAAGTCCTGATGTGTTCACATGTAATCCAGTCGTCGCACTGCTCCGGGTGTTTGGAGCGCAGACTGTTCTTGTGTTCATCGACATACGGGGTCACCAAGGTAGAGTTCTGTAGAACTGTGTAGTGTGCTTGAGACCAAGAATATCCGTCCCTGCATATTATTGAGTCCCCTCCAAGCGTGCTTTTTCCAGTTAGTCTCCCCTCATACCGCGATTTAGGGAGACCTATCTTCTTAAAGCCAGGAATGAAGTCAACACAAAACCCAATGACATCCTCTGTTTGATGGCCCATGGAGATGCTTCCTTCTGGCCTAACGCAGTTACGGACATATTTCTTTAGGACTCCCATGAACCTCTCAAAGGGGAACATATTGTGTAGAAATACGGGCCCCAGAATGACAATCTCGTCGACTAGATGAACTAGAACGTGCGTCATGATATTGAAGAAGGATGGTGGGAACACCAGCTCGAAACTGACAAGACATTGCGCCACATCACTCCTTAGCCTTGGTATGATTTCTGGATCGATCACCTTCTGAGAGATTGCATTGAGGGATGCACATAGCTTCACAATGGCTAATCGGACGTTTTCGCACTACTAGGAAAAGGCCTACTAGTGGCGCACCAGTTTTGCCTACTAATGGCGCACTACTGGTGCGCCACTAGTACCACACCACTAGTATTTTTTACTAATGGCGCACCACTGGTGCGCCATTAGTATCTGGTATACTAGTGGCGCACCACTGGTGCGCCATTAGTATCTGGTATACTAGTGGCGCACCACTGGTGCGCCATTAGTATAGGCCACGGTGCGCCATTGGTATTTTTTAATTTTGAAGGCGGGAAAATAGTAGTGGCGCACTGTCTAACCCCCATTGTGCGCCATTGCTATTTTTGAATTTGGTTCTGGATCGCGATTTTTTTGCCCATTTTTTGCTCGTTTTTTTCAAATTTTGTTCTCGTTTTTGGATCTTGTATGTTTTTATGCCGTGTTCTTTTGCCGGAGAGGAGTTCACCGGAGAGGAGGGCCGAGGTCACCGGAGAGGCGCTCGTCTACATCGCCGGAGAGGAGGTGGAGGTCGCCGGAGAGGAGTTCACCGGAGCATCGGAGAGGAGGAAGGAGAAACCATGAGGGGAGGGGAGGAGATGAGGGAGGAGGAGCTCACCGGAGAGGAGGGAGGAGGAGCTCACTGGAGAGGAGGGAGGAGGAGCTCACCGAAGAGGAGGGAGGGAGGAGCTCACCGGAGAGGAGGGAGGAGGAGCTCACCGGAGAGGAGGGAGGAGAAACCGTGAGGGGAGGGGAGGAGAGGAGGGAGGAGAAACCGTGAGGGGAGGGGAGGAGAGGAGGGAGGAGGAGGTCGCCGGAGAGGAGGAGGAGGAGGAGGAGGTCGTCGGAGAGGAGGAGGGTAGTATGGTGGAGGAGAGAAGGGGAGATGGAGTGGAGGAGAGGAGGAGATGGAGTGGAGGAGGGGTGGAGTGGAGGAGAAGAATGAAGAGGTAAGGAGGAGAGGACCACGCCCAGCCATATATACGGCATAGTAATGGCGCAGCGTGGGTAGGTGCGTCATTACTAACTTTTTTTTATTTTTTTGATTTATTTTGAATTTTGAAGGCGGGAAGATAGTAATGGCGCACCATGGGCAGGTGCACCATTAGTTAGTTTGAATTTTTTTGCCTCTCCAAATCTTAAAAGCCCCGTGTCTTTTTTCTGTTAGGTTTTTGAGGATTTTGAAAATGTTTAACGGGGTTCCCCCTGTTAAATTCAGATGTATCTTTTCGAGAAGATGATTTTTCATATAAAAAACTTATTCTCGAGAGATTTTGCAAAAGTTATCAGTATGCAAAAGTTATGCCCATTTTACCAATTCTTGAGAGGTTTTGCAAAAAAGTCGAAAATTCATGTTTGTAAATTTTGCTAACAACTAGACCACATATCACATGGGAATCTTATTTTCTTTTATTTTTTTGAAACTGAAAGGCGGTCCCGGGGGGGGGGTAGGGGGGGTGCATTCGGGGGAATGTTTGGGCCAAATTACTAATGGCGCACCGTGGGAGTGGTGCGCCATTACTAGTTGAACTAGTAATGGCGCACCACTCCCATGGTGCGCCATTAGTAGTTTAAAAACTAAAATAAAATAAATTTGAATTTTTTTGAAACATAATTACTAATGGCGCACTGTGGTAGTGGTGCGCCATTACTAGTTTAACTAGTAATGGCGCACTATCCCCTGATGCACCATTACTAGTTTTGAAAAAATAATAAATTTTTTTTTACTAATGGCGCACCGTGCATGTGGTGCGCTATTACACCACATGCACAGTGCGCCATTAGTGTCCATATTAGCTATAGCTGTTTTTGTAGTAGTGCCGGTAGAAGCAGTTGCGTCATAATCACGTGGCAGTCATGAGACTTTAGGTTCTGGAACTTTTTCTCTGCCATATTTATTATTCCCTTTATATTCGATGAGAAGCCAGTCGGGACCTTCATACTGAGCAGGCATTCAAAAAAGATTTCTTTCTCTTCTTTCGTAAGAGCGTAGCTGGCAGGACCTTCATACTGCTTTGGAGGCATGCCATCTTTTTCGTGCAAACGTTGCAGGTCCTCCCGTGCCTCAGGTGTATCTTTTGTCTTCCCATACACGCCCAAGAAGCCTAGCATGTTCACGCAAAGGTTCTTCGTCACGTGCATCACGTCGATTGAAGAGCGGACCTCTAGCTCTTTCTAGTAGGGTAGGTCCCAAAATATAGATTTCTTCTTCCACGTGGGTGCGTGTCCCTCAGCGTCATTCGGAACAGCTAGTCTGCTGGGACCCTTTCCAAAGATTACGTGTAAATCATTGACCATAGCAAGTACGTGATCACCGGTACGCATGGAGGGCTTCTTCCGGTGATCTGCCTCGCCTTTGAAATGCTTGCCTTTCTTTCGACATTGATGGTTGGTCGGAAGAAATTGACGATGGCCCAGGTACACATTCTTCCTGCATTTGTCCAGGTATATACTTTCAGTGTCATCTAAACAGTGCGTGCATGCGTGGTATCCCTTGTTTGTCTGTCCTGAAAGGTTACTGAGAGCGGGCCAATCGTTGACGGTTACAAACAGCAACGCGTGCAGGTTAAATTCCTCCTGTTTGTGCTCATCCCACGTACGTACACCGTTTCCATTCCACAGCTGTAAAAGTTTTTCAACTAATAGCCTTAGGTACACATCAATGTCGTTGCCGGGTTGCTTAGGGCCTTGGATGAGAACTGGCATTATAATGAACTTCTGCTTCATGCACATCCAACGAGGAAGGTTATACATACATAGAGTCACGGGCCAGGTGCTGTGATTGCTGCTCTGCTCCCCGAAAGGATTAATGCCATCCGCGCTTAAACCAAACCATACGTTCCTTGGGTCACCTGCAAACTCAGCCCAGTACTTTCTCTCGATTTTTCTCCACTTCGACCCGTCAGCGAGTGCTCTCAACTTCCCGTCTTTCTTACGGTCCTCACCGTGCCATCGCATCAACTTGGCATGCTCTTCGTTTCGGAACAGACGTTTCAACCGTGGTATTATAGGAGCATACCACATCACCTTCGCAGGAACCCTCTTCCTGGGGGGCTCGTCGTCAACATCACCAGGGTCATCTCGTCTGATCTTATACCGCAATGCACCGCATACCGGGCATGCGTTCAGATCCTTGTACGCACCGCGGTAGAGGATGCAGTCATTAGGGCATGCATGTATTTTCTGCACCTACAATCCTACAGGGCATATGACCTTCTTTGCTGCGTATGTACTGTCGGGCAATTCGTTATCCTTTGGAAGCTTCTTCTTCAATATTTTCAATAGCTTCTCAAATCCTTTGTCAGGCACAGCATTCTCTGCCTTCCACTGCAGCAATTCCAGTACGGTACCGAGCTTTGTGTTGCCATCTTCACAATTGGGGTACAACCCTTTTTTGTGATTGAACTTCAGCTTCTCCTTTTGACTTTCGCATTGCGTCCTTGCATCGACAATGACCCGGCGGAGATCATCATCATCGGGCACTGGTTCCTCTTGATCTTCAGCAGCTTCCCCCGTTGCAGCATCATTGGGCACATCTGGTTCCTCTTGATCTTCAGCAGCTTCCCCCGTTGCAGCATCACCGTATTCAGGGGGCACATAGTTGTCATCGTCCTCTTCTTCTTCGTCGTCTTCCATCATAACCCCTATTTCTCCGTGCCTCGTCCAAACATTATAGTGTGGCATGAAACCCTTGTAAAGCATGTGGGTGTGAAGGATTTTCCGGTCAGAGTAAGACTTCGTATTCCCACATGTAGGGCATGGACAACACATAAAACCATTCTGCTTGTTTGCCTCAGCCACTTCGAGAAAATCATGCACGCCCTTAATGTACTCGGAGGTGTGTCTGTCACCGTACATCCATTGCCGGTTCATCTGCGTGCATTCCGCTAAACCTAGACAAATCTTAAGGAAAATGGAACTTTGAGGTCGAGCTTCGAGAGAAGAAAGCTTAACTACTGTGGCTCGGTCATTTCATCGAACACCTCATGTGCATAGGAGGTGAGCTAGAGCACCACAAAGCGCTCCCCTCGCCGGCCAGAGAAAAAACAGAGCACTCCAGTGCTCTGCTCGCGGGCGAGGGGTATATATAGGCACCTCATTGGTCCCGGTTCGTGGCATGAACCGGGACTAAAGGGTGAACCTATGGTCCCGGTTCAAGCCACCAACCGGGACCAATGGTGGTGGGCCAGGAGCGAGGCCCTTTGGTCCCGGTTCGTCCCACCAACCGGGACCAAAGGGGCCAGACGAACCGGGACCAATGCCCCCACGAGGCCCGGCAGGCCCCTGGCCTCACGAACCGGGACAAATGCTCACATTAGTCCTTGTTCGTGACTGAACCGGGACTAATGTGAATGTTACCCTGTGATCAAAGCCTTGTTTTCTACTAGTGCATCGTGCCGAGGAAAAAGGCGCGCATCCTCTTTCCAATGCCCCCGGACTTCGGTGTCGTGCGGCCCCCGTGCAGCCGCCTGCCATGGAAGCGCCCGTTCTGGCGCTGGCGACCGAGGTGGCGGCGCGGCCCCCGCAGACGGGCTGCCTGAGGATCTTTGGCGTGACCATCGTGCAGCAGGCGAAGGAGGAGGAGGAGGAGGAGCCCCAGGCCCCCGTCGACGACAAGCAGTGATCGATGATACGGCAAGCATGCAGTTTGATATCGAGTAGAGTATTTTCATGTGCTACGATCGAGTTGTTAGTACAAGGAGTATTACTAATCATACGTATGAAAATGTTAGGAGATCGGTACCATTAGAAGATTTATTAGGTCTATTTGCAAAAAAAAAAGATTTATTAGGCCAGAAATGTCTGAAGTTGTGTAATAGTTTGATCGATAGGTCCTTGTTGAATTTGGATAAACGTGTCTTTCATTGTTATGCTCCTTTTTGTTTTTGCGATCACAAGAGACGCACGTCCTTTTTTTTTGTATTAGGAAGGCATGCACCCACGCGCGCGCGCACTCACACACACATGCACACCCTCATGTTATTTGGGGGGGGGGGGGGGGGGGGGGGGATGTAGTTCTCAAGTTCTTTAATTTACTTCTCGGGCTGGGACTGACGGTACTATATATGTCTAGCACTACACGGTACATGCTACCATTGTGGAATTGCATCACGTAGAAACACACTCACAAGAGTGACACGATGTCACTACCAAGAGTCCAAGCAGGTTTGGGAAGAGATTCTAGGGATGTCACTAGCATCATAGTGGTACGAGAAAGAATCAATAATATCATCCCTAGTCAGTTCAACATCACCAAAGTTTTTGCGACACCGATGACCTCGGCTGCGTGCCCCAGCGGCCTCTGGCACCACTGCCGCCTAGGATGTTCTCCAAGCGGCAGCGTTTGATCCCAGCCATGTTCACATTGTTGTACCCGGACCGGATCAGTACGGCCGCGGCACATCAGGAGCCCTAGGGAACACATTAGTGCGAGGCCTTTGCACGCGAATTCTGAAACATTTTTCTGTTTGATTCGCGAGCATTTTCTATTTTGCGCCTGATGCCCTGGTTAACATGCACCTCGAACAAAAAATGCACACGCCCACTCATACATAGCAAAAAAACAGGAGTGTACGATCATCGGTTTCGAAAACATTCCAGAAGGTTTTGTTGCCTGGTTTTTTCTATTTTTTTCACGTGTTCTATTTACTCGGTTCACCTGTTTTCCTTGCCTTTTTAACTAACTTTTCAATTTTATTTTAACTTTGTTACAAATTAGATATTTTAAACAAAATTTTAATAAGTGGATATTCTCTAAATCAGCCAACAAATTTTCAAATCTTTGAACACTTTTTCATATTCGTACACCCTTTTCAAATTTCGTGCACATTTTCTCAAGTTCGTCATTTTTTTCAAAATGCGCCAACTATTTTCCTACTACGTAAAATTCTGTGAACATTTTTGAAAAAAAAAGTGATTTTCCTATAAATTACACATAGTTTTTCAAATTCCACGAACACTTTTGTAAAATAGTGATTTTTTCTATAAGTTACTCATATGTTTTCCAATTGTGTGAACATTTTCCAAATTGTGCGGACGTTTTTCTATTTGAGAACCATTTTTCAAATCTGCTATTTTTTTGAAAAATTTGTGGTCATTTTTCAAATTAGAAGTACTTTTTTCAAATTCCATGAACGTTTTATGATTTCACCATTTCTGAACTTTTCTAAATGTACAACTTTTTAAATCTGTATAAAACCAAAAATCTATTTTTAGTATGTATAAAACTTTTTCTAAATGTATTAACCCCTCGTATAATTTAACAAAACGCTCAACATACTCTTCCACCGTTCTGGTTTCCAAAATTTGGAACAGTTTTTCTGAGAACATTTTGGTGCTGGTTTTTGCCAAGCATGTTCTGAAGAGCAGAGCAAAATCTTGTCCACCTTGCATTTGGAAATTGGCGCACGGATTCAAGGTATCTAGCAGCGGCCCCTTCAAATTGAGGTGCGGCCATAGAGATCCATCTATGCATGCGAGTGTTCCAGAGACAAAACCGGTCTTCGCAATAGTTTCGCCAAAACTGCGGATTTGCTCCGTCAAATTTTGGAAGGTCAAAATGCAGAGCAAACGAAGGTGATTCGGTAGCATCAGCAAAAGTAAAATCACGAGGTGAGGAAAATTTTGAGGACGGAATAGAATCGAGAGCACCTCTGACCGTGGGATGGAGATATAGGCTATGTGCCTTCCCCCGGTGATCATCATCGAAGCCAAGGGCATCGACAGCGCTCTTGCGACTGTGCCCAGCGTTGCGTGAAGAGGAACTCTCGTTTGCCTTGCGGTGCTGCTGAGCGGGTCAGTCATGTGCAGATCTGCCTTGATCTGGTCAATGTCTAGTGCCAGCTGTTCTCAAATGTCGTCAACCCTCGCCAACATGAGACCATCAAGCGTAGAATTGTTCGCCTGGAGTGACTTGCTCATGGAACGGAGCAATGATTCACCTTGATCCTTGAGTTTTTTCTTCAAGTCGATGGCGAATTCCGTGCGAAAAAGTTCATAGACAAAGCAACCTTCGACGCCCGGCTCCTCCATGGCTAGCTTGCACCGGCGATCATTGAATCGAGTGCAGTGGTCGTGATGACCAGGACGATGGGTATGAATACGAACTGTGAACTACTAACTAGATCTGGCTCACAGGAGCTAGGAAATTCATGAATTCAACTGGAATTTAGATATAGAGGTAGTTGTTCCTCCCATGCACCCACTCAATTATCCAGATTACAACCAATTTGGCCGAAGCCGTTTGAGTCCTATTCAATTCTAAACACAATACGGCGGGTATTTGTACTGTAAATAAATTACACCCCCTTAACTTGTCTAGTTTGGGGTAGAAAGCCACAAACAATGTCTCTTGGGCATTGATGATTTGGGTCGGTATTCTTCTATTGTAGATGTCTGGCGCTTGTCGGCACCCATTGGTTCAGGTACAGGAGCGACAGCTTCAACAATCAGTCTATCCTCATGAAGGTCACTGACAAGTAGAGAGAGATGAAAAGAGAAGCTCAATGTAGGTTGCTCGAAGAGTCGAAGGAGAGCCACAACAACCAGCGGGGGAGGTAATCAATCTGTTGTAGCCTCCATGTGGTCAACCCTTAGACGCTCGATTCTCCTACGGAAATTCGCAAGGGCACGCATTTGCGGGAGCACGCACCCACCCATCCCTGCTCAGCAGCCCGATTTTCATGGCGATCCACAAAGTAATTGAATCATGAGGGCACATCAAGTTTTAAGTTTTAATCTTTGAAACTAATGATTTTGCTTCTGCAACTGACGATTTTCGCGGTCGCTAGTATCAAGTTTCAGAGTTAAATTTTAAGCAAAAGTTTTGCCGGCCACGGGTGCTAAAGTTGTGATTTTGTCTGTCGCTCGTACTAAGTTTCAGTAAGTTAAAGTTAATAGATTTTTTAAAAACTGATCAAAACATATTTAAAATGGATCTTATTTGAGAGGAGATTTTAGTTTGAACTATTTGCTCAGAAGATAAGAAAGATCAAAATCGAGAACCAAAAGAAAATGCACGCGCAAGGGGGCACCTGTGTGCCACAAATCCTCTCCCGGTTCTCCTAGCTATACCTAGAAGACTAGCTCTCCTCTCTCTCTAGTCTCTACTATCTGGATTTGCTTTCCATATGGTACATACATATCTTGATTCTTGATGGCGTAGAAAGATCGATCAGATCCAACTAAGATTTGTTTCCATGTAGCACAACCTCTATCTCACCCCCCTCTCTGCCGTGCTGCCAAAAGAGCAAGTTAATCCCGCTTAAACCGTGCGGTAGGAGGTAGCCTCTCTCGTATCTCTTTCTCCGCACGCCCGTACGCTCCCCTCTCTCTCTCTCTCTCTCTCTCTCTCTCTCTCGCCCCATACGAGTTGTAAACTCGACCGTTCAATGTAAGGGCAGGGCCCAGTGGAATCCGCCATGGAAACTAGGGCGATCATGAGGCTGGACGCAAGCACTACGTGTGTGGTTGCCCGTAGGTGGTGCTGGCGGCAGTGGATACGGTGCGGCCGTGCGGGCTCATAGGTTTTCTATATAGTCCGTCCGTCTGAAAATACTCGTCGAAAAAAATGGATGTATATAGAATTAAAATATGTCTATATACATCTATTTATCCGACAAGTATTTCTGAACAGAGGTAGTAGATACGTATGCAACCGGACCTGCAAGATATTTGAAGTTTTTGTTGAGTATATTGATTATGGGAGTACCTAGAACTTATTTAGATGAGATATAATTTGGTCTCATTCAGTTTGAAAACAAGAACAGGTACAACTCACGTCAGCACACACGCATCTTATAGCATCATATCCAATGGCTATAAAAGGTGAATAAGACCAAATTATATCTCATCTAGATGAGTTCTAGCAAAACTGATTGATTATTAGAAAAGATTAGATAGACTATAGGATTCGGTCATGCCTTGTCTTGTACTTCAAGTTGATCATTGTACTCCTATATATATTCTCACGAGGCTAAAGCAATATAACAAGGAAAACTTTTGTTTTCAACCGACTGATTACTCTGCATAATCAACCGCGTCCCACGCCGTCGGATGTCCTGATCATGCGACCACGACAACCCATCACGTGCCCGCCTTTCCAACCTAACTCTTTTGGCCCCATCCGATTCTCTCGATTGTCCCTCGCTGTCTCTCTGTCTTCCTTATCCCTGTTCTCTCCACGAACGCATCAATGGCGAGCCGTGAGCCGCCGCTACGGTGGACACCGCCACTGGCCTCAGCCTTTGACCGCACCATCGCTGCAAGCCGGTCACCCAGCCGCGCTCATACTGCAAGCCATGTCCCGTCCGCCCGATGCTGCAAGATGAGGCATCACCGGCCAGTGGCCACCGGCGCTACAAGGGACAGAGCGCGGCTACTGCCATCCCGGCCACCGGCGTTGCAAGCCCGAATATGATCTGCTGCAAGGGGGGTCAGCCACGGGTGCTTCAGGGGCGCCGCGGATGCTGTCGCGGGTGTAGGTGGACGCACTGCTTTAAGTTGCTGTGGTCGTCCCCGGTGCCCCGCTGAAGCGCCACCGCTGCTGCGCCGACGCGCCATTGCAACGCCTGGGGGAGAAGCATGCTGCTGCAACGGGCATGGGCTGCACTGCATATGACGCCGGCCGTGAAGGAGGGCGTCGCCGGTTCGCAGCATCGGTGCTGCTGCGATGAAGCCTCCCTTAATGGAAGTACCGCCGAGCATTGTGGGTGCTGCATTGAAGCTTTGTCGGCGGTTGCGACGGCGACCATGAGGGGGGTCGATGGGGCCGCTACAACTCAGGCGATGTTTGTGCAACGAGGGATCCTTCGACCACGGCGCCCGGTGCAACGCTCATCCACGGCTGCTAGCGCTCGTCAGCTCGTCGGTGGTGCTCAAGCTACAATGCAGCACTCACATAGTTGCAGACAGGCACCTCCGTTGTGGCCCATGGACGCGCTCAACGGTGCTGCCAAGCTCCACGCGCCGGTGTTGCCATCGAGCTGCCAGCGATACGATGTGGCGCTCGTCGGCGGTCGCCGGTGACGATATGCAGCGCTCGCCCGTGCCGCCGACGATACGATGCGGTGCTCGTCGGCGTCGGCGGTGATGCTATGCCGCACTCGTCGTTGCTGCCGGCGATGCGATGCGGCGCTCGTCGGCGGTCGCCGGTGATGCTATGTGGCACTCGTCGTTGCTGTCGGCGATGCGATGTGGCGCTCGTCGGCGGTCACCGGTGCTGCCGGCATTACGATGCGGCGCTCGTAGGCGGTCGCCGGTGATGCTATGCAGCACTCGTCATTGCCGCCGGCGATGCGATGTGGCGCTCGTCGGCGGTCACCGGTGCTGCCGGCATTACGATGCGGCGCTCGTAGGCGGTCGCCGGTGATGCTATGCAGCACTCGTCATTGCTGCCGGCGATGCAATGCGGCGGTCGCGGGGGATGCTATGCAGCACTCGTCATTGCTGCTGGCGATGCGATGCGACGGTCGCGGGGGATGCTATGCAACACTCATCATTGCTACCGGCGATGCGATACGGCGGTCATGGGGGATGCTATGCAGCACTCGTCGTTGCTGCCGGCGATGCAATGCGGCACTCGTCGGTGGTCGTCGATGATGCGATGCAGCACTCGTAGTTGCTGCCGCAGATGTGATGGGGCGCTTGTTAGCGGTCGCCGGCGCTGCGACGCACACGCGGCACTTCGTCCCTCGTCGGAAACTGCCAGTGCTAGCAACGCTCGTTGGTGCCGTCGCTGCAATGCAGCACGAGTGTCACTTGGGGAGTTCAGCGTTGTGCCTTGCCGGAGCTACACTGGCCGAGGGTCGTAGCATCCGCTGCTGTGTGGTCGCCGGCGCTAGTGCCGCATCAGTGCTGCAGCATCTTTGCTGGCTTGATGCTGAAGCCTGCGCGTTATCCTGTCGCTGGGCATGTTGGACCCGTTGCGCTTTGATCAAACGGCTACCCTGGCCTGAATCGGACGGCTGCACACGCGGCTGATCTTTTCTAAGATCAGCCAGCTTACCCCTAGCAGCCGTCATACAACAACTATTCCACCAAATCTCTCTCTCTCCCTTCTAACATGGTATCAGTTTCCGGTTTCTAAACCCTAGCCGCCGCCGCTTCTGCACCCGCGCGCTGCCTCCGGTGTCGGTGTCAAAACCGGCGGATCTCGGGTAGGGGGCCCCGAACTATGCGTCTAAGGCTAATGGTAACAGGAGGCGGGGGACACAATGTTTTATCCAGGTTCGGGCCCTCTCGATGGAGGTAATACCCTACTTCCTGCTTGATTGATCTTGATGATATGAGTATTACAAGAGTTGATCTACCACGAGATCGTAGAGGCTAAACCCTAGAAGCTAGCCTATGGTATGATTGTTGATGATGTTGGTCCTACGGACTAAACCCTCCGGTTTATATAGACACCGGAGGGGGCTAGGGTTACACAGAGTCGGTTACAGAGAAGGAGGTCTACATATCCGAATCGCCAAGCTTGCCTTTCACGCAAAGGAGAGTCCCATCCGGACACGGGACGAAGTCTTCAATCTTGTATCTTTATAGTCCAACAGTCCGGCCAAAGTATATAGTCCGGCTGTCCGAATACCCCCTAATCCAGGACTCCCTCAGTAGCCCCTGAACCAGGCTTCAATGACGATGAGTCCGGCGCGCAGTTTGTCTTCGGCATTGCAAGGCGGGTTCTTTCTCCGAATACTCCATAGAAGATTGTGAATACGAGGATCGTGTCCGACTCTGCAAAACAAATTCCACATAACACCGTAGAGAGAATATATTTCACAAATCTAATCTGCTGACAACTTTTCACAGCGTGATATCACGCCGCGGCCTGGTCATTATTCGAACCGTTTTTCTCAACCAGCTGTTGCACATTTTGCGAGGCGGTTTTATTGGCACGTCTTGTCGAAGCAGAGATCGTGTCGCCTTATCACGGGATTCTCATCAATACGGGCGTGGGTAACCCAACCGCGCTGTTAACACGATGCTTGGGGAATGAGCGAGTTTTACGGGGCAAGTGGGGAGGCGCAGGATACCTGCTGCCTCTATAAGGAGACAAGGACTCCCCTTTTTCACCCACGCCTTCTTCTTCCTCTGCTCATCCATTATCCCTTGCTCGAACTCCAACGCCCGAGCGCTCGTCTTCTCCGCCTACAAAGGCCCTCCGAAAATGTCCGGATCCGGAGCGGGAGGCAAATGGATGGCATCTACCATCCGGGAGAAGGATATCAAAAAGCTTCGGGAGGCCGGATATCTGGCCAAGAAAATCAGCCACCGCCTTCCGACGGCGGGACAGATCGTCCCTACTCCGGAACCTGACGAGAGGGTTGTATTCCTCCCTCATTTTGTCCGCGGGCTAGGGTTTTCCCTCCACCCATTCGTTCGCGGCATCATGTATTATTACGGGATCGATTTTCATGATCAATCCCCCAATTCCTTCCTCAACATCTCGACATTCATCGTCGTGTGTGAGGCCTTTCTCCGCATCTCGCCACACTTCGGCTTGTGGCTGAAGATTTTTAATGTGAAGCCCAAGGTAGTGAGCGGCGAGCACGCCGAGTGCGGAGGCGCCATGGTGAGCAAGATGCCCAACGTCACATGGCCATCATGTACTTTCAATGATTCCGTCAAGGAGTGGCAGCAGCAGTGGTTCTATATCACTAAGCCGTGCGACCCAAAATGGGCCGCAGCTCCCGAATTCCGATCCGGAGCTCCCCTGTGGCTTACGTCCTGGCCCGAGAAGGGCCTGAACTGGTCTTCGTCCGACGAACTGTCGGAACTCCAGATGCGCGTCAAGAATATGGAAGACAAGGATATCAAGCTTGTCGATGTAGTCCAGGTGATGTTAGTTCGCCGGACTCTTCCTTGCCAACGCAGATCTTGCAGTTTATGGGAATTGAACCCGGCCGAGCACCAGACCCTGCGAGAGCTCTTCGGCTCCTCGCATGGGGACATTTGGAAGGTGCTTTTCAAGTCCGGCAAATCGTGGCCGGACTCCACCGAGGACCACGGGTACCAACTGTCCCGCCCCGCAAGTCCGTTAAGTCATTGTATGTTGGTAATTCATGAGCGTTGTTCACACAACTCGAGGGAAATGCTTGATGTGTTTTCCATCACTCTTCCAGGGCTGGAAGAAGAAGGCGGGGTGGATTTACTGTCCGGCCCCGCTGCCGGAAGAACCGGGCGGCCCACTTCTGACGAAGATGCTGGTCCTGGCGCCTTACAAGGCGCCAAAGAAGAAGACCGAAAAGGAGGCCAAAAAGACCAGGGCAGCCTTCGTCGCCGCGATACTTCGGATGCAATACCCGAAGACTCTGATGCCCGCTCTTCCCCCGAAGAGGTCGAGGAAGAGGAGGAAGACCAATCCCCAGTGAGGGGAAGAAAGAAAAGGACGGCCTCCGTATCTTTGGAGGCCGAGTCGCCTAAGTAGGGTAAAAAACCCCTTCCGAAGGAGTCCACCACCGCTGCCGACAGCAGCCCGGAGCGGGATCCCAGGGCCCAGCCCCTGGTGAATTCGTGTGTATATAAAATCCGAACAAATTTGCGTATCCGAACTCACTATAGCATGATGTTTTGATCATCGATCCATACTTTTTAACAGTCCGGCGAGGTCCCGTACCGAACCATCCTCATCGGAGGGTTCCCTGGGATCCGATGCTATGGACAGCGGGACACCCCCGAAGGCCCCTTCCTCAAAACATATAGATGATTCCGAGGCGACGTCCCAGAGGGAACCAGGCCAAGGAGGGGGGAGAAGACCATAAAGGCGGTTCCAGGGGGTCGAGCTTCCAGGGCCGGACACATGGGAGAAAATGCTCCCATGGATGTCGACGGCGGCGGCTATCTAGAATTCAGCCCCCGGCGGGACATAATTCTGGAGACCAATACGGCTCCAGAATCAGGGGAGCAGCCCCCCTCCGCTGGAGGGGACGCGCCTATTTCACCGGCCACTTCTGTCCAACCAGAGGTGTCGGATACTTTATCGGCGGCGCTAAAGAGCGCCTCCATCGGTGAACAACACCGTGTCCTTATGGGCGCGGTGATTGAGAGGATTCAGTCCGCCGAAAGTGGACTGAATGAAGCCTGCATCAGCCTTATAACGGGCTTTGAGGTATGTTTTGTGAGGTTTCGAAGAATGCCATAGTGTAGGTATTAGCCCCTGATACACTGTTCGGTGAAAGGAAGAGCCGAACAGGGGATCAAATATATGTTCGCAGGAGGCTCACTTTATGGCGTCTCTATTGTGTTCGAAAGCAGGCGTCTGCCACAACTGCCGCGTCGCATAATGCGGAAGTCTCCGGACTGACTGAGAGTCTGGAGAAGGCCAAAGAAGAACTTGGCCAACTGAAAAAGCAGTTAGAGGGTAAACAAGGTATGTAAAAACCTTGCTCACGTTCAACGTGAATGAATGATTTAGTATAATAAAAATATGTTTCATGGTTCGCTCTAGGGGTGATGACTGAAGTCGAGGCTCTTAAGAAGGTTGTGGCCGAGGCCGAGAAGAAAGCAGCCGCAGAGCGGGCTCTTCGCGAAAAGCATGAAGCCCGGGTTATTGAAGCTGAGCGAGAGCTTCAAGAGGCAGTAAAGAAATGCGAGACCTTGGAGCGGAGTTTAACGGGAAAAGAAACCGAACTCTCCCAAGCTCGCCAAGCCGCAAGTGATGCCCGGGGGGAAGCCCAGGGCGCCCTGAAGGAAATCCAGGAGGCGAGGAAGATTGCGGCTGGTAAGGCTTTGTCTATGCAAAGAGTGTATTTGTAAAGAGAAAATCATGCTTACTAATTTGAATTCGGATTTCTCCAGGGGTATTTGCGGAGCTGCCACGCAGCATATCTGACGCCGCCCAATTCTACCGAGCCGAAGAAAGGAGCACTGCAGAGAAGCTCTTCTAGTCGCAGTATCTGGCGCCGAATTATCCGGTGCCATTTGCTGATCAGCTGAAACAGCTGATCGAACTGCATAAGGCGGCCGAACTAGCCATGAAGGATTTAGTTATCCGGGTATGGCCCGCCGAACCAATTCCAAGCAGCTACTTCGGGCTCATGAAGCGGCTTGTGAGTGCCTGCCCTCGACTTGATTCCATCAAGCGGTCGGTATGTATCGAAGGTGCGCGAATGGCCTTCGCCCGCGCAAAGGTGCACTGGGGGAAGATGGATGCTGAAAAGCTGATGACTGAGGGACCGCCGGAGGGGAAGGAGCACCGCAAGCCCGAATTCTATTATGATAGTGTGCTGAAAGGGTCCTGCCTTGCGGCGGAGCAATGCACTAAGGACATTATATTTCCATGAATACAGTCATGTAGTCCTTTGTAATATTTAAACAAGGTCATTTCTATTATTTATTGCCTGTTATTTGAAATTTTTACCTCCTGCGTGGCCGTTTTATATATTAAGTATGAGAGTTGGCTAGTCGTCGGCTTCTGCCCACACATAGGAAGTACGGGGATGTTCGGGATAAACCTGAACACTCTTTATCCCAGTGTTGGGTCCTTGAAGGAGGTGTTCAGCACAATGAACCAGGTAATCGGACTATAAGGCTTTATCGCTCTCACTTAGCCATAGGAGTTTGACAAAAGGAAGGTAGGCGCAGCCCCTGGTGTTCGGAAGACCGCATGAGGGGCTCTATGAGCACCTGATCGGAAGAAAACCGATCCATCGCACGCTGCATTAGTTATCGCATAATGCGGAAGAAATCCTTAAAGATTTTATAACCTCTCGAACAGCGACCAGCTCTCGCCGCATCATGACAATCAGTTTTCGGCTTTCTCTACTGAGGTGCTCGTCCGGAAGAACCGGGACACAATCGCAGTAGTTCTCCCTGCGCTACCTTAGCCGATATAGCGGAACGTAAGGCACCAAAACAAGGAGCCGGGCAAACCCAACATTTGACCAAAGACATGATTCGGAGCTGATGCATATAATGCTATAAGTTCGGGGTGCCGAACGGCCGTGAAGGTGTTCAGACTTTATTGCCGTATTATGGGTGCAATGAAGCCCCTAGCATATGAAGGCGTATGGCAATATGCGGATGCCATTTGACAAAGAGTGTCAATAAAAAACAACAGCAGATAAGTGTCATATAGAGCCACATTTTTTAAAATAGCACGTCAATGCGTATGAGTACAAATAATGTGATAAAAATAAATGTGACTTTGGAACCTGCTGGGACTTAGGCGGGAGAAGGCTGTGTGCGGATCCGTAGTATGGTCGGATGGTCGTCAAGGGGCGTCTCTAAGGATTCCCTTACGCATTCGAGCTGTGTCCATGTCGCCAGTCCTGGCCTGCGCAAAGGTGGACCTGTAAAAAAAAGAAGGGTGCAAAAAGATATTTATGTGCTATGTAGCGGTTGAGCCGCATTGTGTGGCCTATCCTCGCTGTGCTTCCGTTTACTGCCGGAGTGCTTTAATTGAGCTCCGGACAAGCCGGGTTATCCTGCCGCAGAGTAATCCGGACTCCCTTGACGGTGTCCGGGAGCTTGGCCGTCGACTCGAGGTTCGATTGAGAGATGCCTTTGGTTGCTTCTACTGTCAAGGCGGCGTTACATTCTTCGGCACAGAGGTGAAGTTCGGCTTTGCCATTAATTGTTATGACGCCACGCGGACCGGGCATCTTGAGCTTACGGTAGGCATAGTGTGGCACCGTGTTGAATCTAGCAAACGCGGTTCATCCGAGCAGTGCATGGTAATCGCTGCGAAACGGTACGATGTCGAAGGTTAACTCTTCGGTACGGTAATTGTCTGGTGACCCGAAGACTACCTTCAGAGTGATGGACCAGTACAACGGGCCTCCACACCTGGTATAACACCTATAAAGGTTGTTTTAGTGGGTTTGATCATTGATATGTCTCCGTCGTATCTATAAATTTTGATTGTTCCATGCCAATATTATTCAACTTTCATATACTTTTGGCAACTTTTTATATTATTTTTGGGACTAACATATTGATCCAGTGCCTAGTGCCAGTTCCTATCTGTTGCATGTTTTATGTTTCGCAGAAACCCCATATCAAACGGAGTCCAAATGGGATAAAAACAGACGGAGAATTATTTTGGAATATTTGTGATTTTTGGGAAGTAAAATCAACGTGAGACGGTGCCCGACGTGGCCACGAGACAGGGGCCCACGCCCTCTCCAGGTGGGCGCGCCCCCACCCTCCTGGGCCACTCGTAAGGCGGTTGATACCCTTCTTTGGCCGCAAGAAAGCTAATTTTTGGAAAAATAACTGGGCGAAGGTTTCAATTCAATCGGAGTTACGGATCTCCGGATATAAAAGAAACAGTGCTAGGGCAGAATCCCGGAGCGCAGAAACAGAGAGAGACAGAGAGATAGATCCAATCTCGGAGGGGCTCTCGCCCCTCCCACGCCATGGGAGCCAAGGACCAAAGGGGAAACCCTTCTCCCATCTAGGGAGGAGGTCAAGGAAGAAGAAGAAGAAGGGGGGCTCTCTCCCCCTTGCTTCTGGTGGCGCCAGAATGCCGCCGGGGGCCATCATCATCACCGCGATCTACACCAACACCTCCGCCATCTTCACCAACATCTCCATCACCTTCCCTCCTCTATCTACAGCGGCCCACTCTCCCGCAACCCGTTGTACCCTCTACTTGAACATGGTGCTTTATGCTTCATATTATTATCCAATGATGTGTTGCCATCCTATGATGTCTGAGTAGATTTTCGTTGTCCTATCGGTGATTGATGAATTGCTATGATTGGTTTGAGTTGCATGTTTTATTATTGGTGCTGTCCTATGGTGCGCTCCGTGTCGCGCAAGCGTGAGGGATCCCCGCTGTAGGGTTTGCAATATGTTCATGATTTGCTTATGGTGGGTGGCGTGAGTGACAGAAGCATAGACCCGAGTAAGTAGGTTGTTTGCGTATGGGATAAAGGGGACTTGATACTTTAATGCTACGGTTGGGTTTTACCTTAATGAATCTTTAGTAGTTGCGGATGCTTGCTAGAGTTCCAATCATAAGTGCATATGATCCAGGAAGAGAAAGTATGTTAGCTTATGCCTCTCCCCCAAATAGAATTGCAATAGTGATTACCGGTCTAGTAACGTAGTCAATTGCTTAGGGACAACTTCACAACTCCTACCGCCACTTTTCCACACTCGCTATATTTACTTTATTGCATCTTTATCTAAACAGCCCCTAGTTTTTATTTACGTGCTCTTTATTATCTTGCAAACCTATCCTATCACACCTACAAAGTATTTATAGTTTCATACTTGTTCTAGGTAAAGCGAACGTCAAGCGTGCGTAGAGTTGTATCGGTGGTCGATAGAACTTGAGGGAATATTTGTTCTACCTTTAGCTCCTCATTGGGTTCGACACTCTTACTTATAGAAAGAGGCTACAATTGATCCCGTATACTTGCGGGTTATCAAGACCTTTTTCTGGCGCCGTTGCCGGGGAGTCATAGCGTGGGGTGAATATTCTCGTGTGTGCTTGTTTGCTTTATCACTAAGTAATCTTTATTTGCTGTTCTTGGTTGTTCTTTATCTTTAGTTATGGATATGGAACACGAAATACCAAAAAAATTAGGTGTACTTGCTGCTCATGGAGATGGGGAACCTCCTAAAACCCTTGATGCTTGTTATGTTCAAGATATTATGTACTACTTTGATAATCCTGAGAAAACCCCATTCAATTATGTTATGGGAGACACGTTGGATCAACGTGAATACTTTAGGGATTATTGCTTGACTCAAAAAGGGAAACTATTATGGGATCAAATTAATATGTTATATTGGTATGCTCGGGATCTATGCTTGAGATACGATTATACTTGTTGCTCTAGGATGAAGGCTCCACACCTTCCCTTTTCATGTGAATTTAATGAAAATAAAACGTTGGCTTCTTATGCTAATGGTATATATGATTACTATGATGTGGAACAAATATAAGAATTTGTTCTTTTCAAGGGTGCTTATGAAATTGAATCTTTGTTTGAAAAGTATGAAGCTTTTGACGATGATGGTGTTTATAGGCCTGAAAATTATGCTATATTGAAATATTGCTATGAGAATTATGAATATAACTCCAATATTGATGCGTTTATTGAGAAAGTCTCCCCTGTCCAAGAAGAGACTAATATTTTGCAGGAGCCTATGGAAGAAGAAATTGATGAAACTGTGAGCTCATTGGATGAAAAAGATGATGAGGAGAGCGAAGAACAAAAGGATGAAGAGCGGATTAGCTACCCATGCCCACCTTCTAATGAGAGTAACTCTTCAACTCATACATTGTTTAATTCCCCTTCGTGCTTACCGAAGGGTGATTGCTATGATGATTGTTATGATCCCGTTGATTATCTTGAATTACCCCTTTTTGATGATGCTTGTGGCCAAGATGCCAATATGAATTATGCTTATGGAGATGGACTTGCTATAGTTCCTTATGTTAAACATGAAATTGTTGCTATTGCACCCACGCATGATAGTCCTATTATCATTTTGAATTCTCCAAATTACACTATATCGGAGAAGTTTGTGCTTATTAAGGATTATATTGATGGGTTGCCTTTTACCGTTGCACATGATAATTTTGATGAATATAATATGCATGTGCTTGCTGCTCCTACTTGCAATTATTATGAGAGAGGAACTATATCTCCACCTCTCTATGTTACCAATACGATAACATTGCAAGAAACTGTTTATACTATGCATTGGCCTTTACTTGGTGTGCATGAATTGTTCTTTTATGACATGCCGATGCATAGGAAGAGAGTTAGACTTCGTCATTACATGATATATGTTACTTTGTGCTCACTACTAAATTACAAATCATTGTTAATTCAAATTGGCTTTGATATACCTTGGGATCCGGGTGGATTCATTACTTGAGCACTATATGCCTAGCTTAATGGCTTTAAAGAAAGCGCTGCCAGGGAGACAACCCGGAAGTTTTAGAGAGTCATTTATTTCTGTTGAGTGCTTTTATATAGTTTAGAAATAAAAAAATAAAGAGGGGAACCCAAAACTTTTTCAAAAAGGAAAGTGAAAGTGAGAGAGACAAGCATTGTTGAAGTGGGAGAGCTCCTTGAACTTTGTTCATGCTCATGGAAACTTTGTGAATCTTGATTACAGAAACTTTTTATCAAAAATAATTATCTCATTGTACAATTCTATTGTATTATAGAAATAATGTGCCAAGGTTTGCCTTTAGGATGTTTACAATGCTTGTTGGTTTGTACGGTGCAGAACAGAAACTTTGGCTGTAGTGCGCGATTTTTAATTTTTTACTGGAACGTCAAATGGTTCTGATTTTGCACTGTCTTGCTATACGCATTTTTTATTTTTCCTAATTTTGGTAGAATTTTTGGGGTACCATAAGTATGGTGGATGTTCATATTGCTACAGATTGTTCTGTTTTTGACAGATTCTGTTTTTGATGCATAGTTTGCTTGTTTTGATGAAACTATCAATTTCTATTAGTGGATTAAGCCATGGAAAAGCTATATTACAGTAGACACAATGCAAAAACGAAATATGAATCGGTTTGCTACAGTACTTAGAGTAGTGATTTGCTTTATTATACTAACGGATCTTACCGAGTTTTCTGTTGAAGTTTTGTGTGGATGAAGTGTTTGATCGAGGAGGTCTCGATGTGAGAAGAAGGACGAGAGGCAAGAGCTCAAGCTTGGGTACGCCCGAGGCACCCCAAGTAAATATTCAAGGAGACTCAAGCGTCTAAGCTTGGGGATGCCCCGGAAGGCATCCCCTCTTTCTTCAACAAGTATCGGTATGTTTTCGTATTCGTTTCGTTCATGCAATATGTGCGATCTTATAGCGTCTTTTGCACTTAGTTTTCATTTTTCTTTTATGCACCATGCTGGTATGAGATAGTCCTTGGTTGATTTATAGAATGCTCATTACACTTCACTCATATCTTTTGAGTATGGCTTTATACAATGCTTCATGTGCTTCACTTATATCATTTGAAGTTTGGATTGCCTGTTTCTCTTCACATAGAAAACCGCCATTTGTAGAATGCTCTTTTGCTTCACTTATATTTGTTAGAGCGTGGGCATATCTTTTGTAGAAAGAATTAAACTCTCTTGCTTCACTTATATCTATTTAGAGAGATGACAGGAATTGGTCAATCACATGGTTAGTCATAAAATCCTACATAAACTTGTGGATCACTGAATATGATATGTTCGATTCCTTGCAATAGTTTTGCGATATAAAGGTGGTGATATTAGAGTCATGCTAGTGGGTAGTTGTGGATTGTAGAAATACTTGTGTTGGAGTTTGTGATTCCCGTGGCATGCACGTATGGTGAACCGTTATGTAATGAAGTCGGAGCATGAGGTATTTATTGATTGTCTTCCTTATGAGTGGCAGTCGGGGACGAGCGATGGTCTTTTCCTACCAATCTATCCCCCTAGGAGCATGCGCGTAGTACTTTGTTTCGATGACTAATAGATTTTTGCAATAAGTATGTGAGTTCTTTATGACTAATGTTGAGTCCATGGATTATACGCACTCTCACCCTTCCATTATTGCTAGCCTCTTCGGTACCGTGCATTGCCCTTTCTCACATCGAGAGTTGGTGCAAACTTCGCTGGTGCATCCAAACCCCGTGATACGATACGCTCTATCACACATAAGCCTCCTTATATGTTCCTCGAAACAGCCACCATACCTACCTATCATGGCATTTCCATAGCCATTCCGAGATATATTGCCATGCAACTTTCATCATCATCATATACATGACTTGAGCATTTATTGTCATATTGCTTTGCATGATCGTAAGATAGCTAGCATGATGTTGTCATTGCTACGCTAGATCATTGCACATCCTGGTACACCGCCGGAGGCATTCATATAGAGTCATATCTTTGTTCTAGTATCGAGTTGTAATATTGAGTTGTAAGTAAATAAATAAAAGTGTGATGATCATCATTATTAGAGCATTGCCCCAGTGAGGAAAGGATGATGGAGACTATGATTCCCCCACAAGTCGGGATGAGACTCCGGACGAAAAAAAAAAGAAAAAGAGAAAGGCCAAAAAAAAGAGAAGGCCCAAATAAATAAATAAAATATGAGAGAAAAAGAGAGAAGGGGCAATGTTACTATCCTTTTACCACACTTGTGCTTCAAAGTAGCACCATGTTCTTCATATAGAGAGTCTCATTGAGTTATCACTTTCATATACTAGTGGGAATTTTTCATTATAGAACTTGGCTTGTATATTCCAACGATGGGCTTCCTCAAAATGCCCTAGGTCTTCGTGAGCAAGCAAGTTGGATGCACACCCACTTGGTTTCTTTTGTTGAGCTTTCATACACTTATAGCTCTTAGTGCATCCGTTGCATGGCAATCCCTACTCCTCGCATTGACATCAATTGATGGGCATCTCCATAGCCCGTTGATTAGCCGCGTCGATGTGAGACTTTCTCCTTTTTTGTCTTCTCCACATAACCCCCACCATCATATTCTATTCCACCTATAGTGCTATGTCCATGGCTCACGCTCATCTATTGCGTGCAAGTTGAAAAAGTTTGAGAACGTCAAAAGTATGAAACAATTGCTTGGATTGTCATCGGGGTTGTGCATGATGTGAATATTTTGTGTGGTGAAGATGGAACATAGCCAGACTATATGATTTTGTAGGGATAACTTTCTTTGGCCATATTATTTTGAAAAGACGTGATTGCTTTATTAGTAGGCTTGAAGTATTATTGTTTTTATGTCAAATGATAGACTATTGCCTTGAATCACTCGTGTCTTACTATTCATGCCATGATTTGATACATGATCAAGATTATGCTAGGTAGCATTCCACATCAAAAATTATCTTTTTTTATCATTTACCTACTCGAGGACGAGCAGGAATTAAGCTTGGGGATGCTGATACGTCTCTGTCGTATCTATAATTTTTTATTGTTCCATGCCAATATTATTCAACTTTCATATACTTTTGGCAACTTTTTATATTATTTTTGGGACTAACATATTGATCAAGTGCCTAGTGCCAGTTCCTGTCTGTTGCATGTTTTATGTTTCGCAGAAACCCCATATCAAACGGAGTCCAAACGGGATAAAAACGGACGGAGAATTATTTTGGAATATTTGTGATTTTTGGGAAGTAAAATCAACACGAGACGGTGCCCGAGGTGGCCACGAGACAGGGGCCCACGCCCTCTCCAGGTGGGCGCGCCCCCCACCCTCCTGGGCCACTCGTAAGCCGGTTGATGCCCTTCTTTGGCCACAAGAAAGCTAATTTTTGGAAAAATATCTGGGCGAAGGTTTCAATCCAATCGGAGTTACGGATCTCCGGATATAAAAGAAACGGTGCCAGGGCAGAATCCCAGAGCGCAGAAACATAGAGAGACAGAGAGGTAGATCCAATCTCAGAGGGGCTCTCGTCCCTCCCACGCCATGGGAGCCAAGGACCAGAGGGGAAACCCTTCTCCCATCTAGGGAGGAGGTCAAGGAAGAAGAAGAAGAAGGGGGGCTCTCTCCCCCTTGCTTTCGGTGGCGCGGGAACGCCGCCGGGGGCCATCATCATCACCGCGATCTACACCAACACCCCCGCCTTCTTCACCAACATCTCCATCACCTTCCCTCCTCTATCTACAGTGGTCCACTCTCCCGCAACCCGATGTACCCTCTACTTGAACATGGTGCTTTATGCTTCATATTATTATCCAATGATGTGTTGCCATCCTATGATGTCTGAGTAGATTTTCGTTGTCCTATCGGTGATTGATGAATTAATATGATTGGTTTGAGTTGCATGTTTTATTATTGGTGCTGTCCTATGGTGCTCTCCGTGTCGCGCAAGCGTGAGGGATCCCCGCTGTAGGGTTTGCAATATGTTCATTATTTGCTTATGGTGGGTGGCGTGAGTGACAGAAGCACAGACCCGAGTAAGTAGATTGTTTGCGTATGGGATAAAGGGGACTTGATACTTTAATGCTATGGTTGGGTTTTACCTTAATGAATCTTTAGTAGTTGCGGATGCTTGCTAGAGTTCCGATCATAAGTGCATATGATCCAAGAAGAGAAAGTATGTTAGCTTATGCCTCTCCCTCAAATAGAATTGCAATAGTGATTACCGGTCTAGTAACGTAGTCAATTGCTTAGGGACAACTTCACAACTCCTACCACCACTTTTCCACACTCGCTATATTTACTTTATTGCATCTTTATCTAAACAGCCCCTAGTTTTTATTTACGTGCTCTTTATTATCTTGCAAACCTATCCTATCACACCTACAAAGTATTTATAGTTTCATACTTGTTCTTGGTAAAGCGAACGTCAAGCGTGCGTAGAGTTGTATCGGTGGTCGATAGAACTTGAGGGAATATTTGTTCTACCTTTAGCTCCTCGTTGGGTTCGACACTCTTACTTATCGAAAGAGGCTACAATTGATCCCGTATACTTGCGGGTTATCAATCATTGAGTGATCAATACCCATCTTGTGTACTGTGTCCTGATACAGCAGGTTTAGACTGCTGCCCCCGTCCATAAGGACTCGCGTGAGGCGAAATCCGTTAATTATTGGGTCAAGGACTAGTGCGGCCGAATTGCCCAGATTGGTATTGGCCGGACGATCCGTACGATCAAAAGTGATTGGACATAGTGGGGCGACGGATTTCTTCGAGTCGACTTCTGTAAGAGTGCGCATTCGTTCCAACTTGGGAAAGTGGGTGGCGTTTATCATATTCACCGTTTTGATTTGCGGGGGGAATTTCCTTTGCCCTCCTGTGTTCGGTGATCGGGGCTCCTCGTCGTCGTCATCACTTTGGGACCCCTTCCCCTTGTTGTCGGCACCTGACCTGCCGGCTTGCTTGAAGACCCAGCATTCTCTGTTAGTATGATTGGCTGGTGTTCCTGGGGTGCTATGAATTTGGCATGGACGATCGAGTATGTGGTCCAGACTAGACGGGCCCGTATTGTTCTTTTGGAATGGCTTTTTCCGCTGACCTGACTTGGAGCCACTAAATCCGGCATTGACTGCCGTGTTTTCGGCGTTGTCCCCGTTTTTTCAACGCTTGTGTTTATTGCGTCGGGGCTTGCCGCTGCTATCTCTGGCCTCTGATGTGCCAGGATTGCTTGCTGTGTTGTTACTACGAGCCAACCAGCTATCCTCGCCCGCACAAAAGCGGGTGATGAGTGTCGTGAGGGCTGCCATGGACTTCGGCTTTTCTTGGCCGAGATGTCGGGCAAGCCACTCATCGCGGATATTATGCTTAAAGGCCGCTAGGGCTTCGGCATCCGGACAGTCGAAAATTTGATTCTTTTTAGTTAGGATCCGAGTCCAGAATTTCCTGGCTGACTCCCCGGGTTGTTGGGTTATGTGACTTAAGTCGTCAGCATCCGGTGGTCGCACGTAAGTTCCCTGGAAGTTATCCAGGAATGCATCTGCCAGGTTCTCCCAACTTCCAATGGAATTTTCCGGCAAAATATTCAGCCAATGCCGAGCCGGTCCCTTGAGTTTTAGTGGGAGGTACTTGATTGCGTGTAAATCATCCCCGCGGGCCATGTGAATGTGGAGGAAGAAATCTTCTATCCTTACCGCGGGGTCCGTAGTCCCATCGTAGGGCTCGATATTTACGGGCTTAAACCCTTCTGGGAATTCATGATCCATTACTTCGTCAGTGAAGCATAGGGGGTGTGCAGCGCCTCTGTGCCGGGCTATATCACGACGCAGTTCAGATGAGTCTACTCTGTTGTATTCGGCCCGGCCAGATTTATCTTTGGTATGTACGGCATGGTGATCGTCGGCACGCGTTGGGGCGCGCCCCCGTTATCCGTAGATCGATCTTGACTGTCCTGCTTTGTTTTTCGACGCATCTCGCAGGTCCTGCGTGTAGCCCCGAGCCTTTGTATTTTTGTTTGGCTGGCGACGGGGTGCGGGATGGTGTTCGGGCTGATATGCTTTGTCTCGGCCACGCGGTGGCCGGTCAGCCGCATCCTGCTCTAGCGTCTCGTCCTTGGATTGAGGTAACGACTTGCGCTTTGGGTATCTTTTTGTTGGGCGCTCGGGTCCATATTCCTTGGCTTCCAGGACCTCAGTCCATCTATCAGTTAGCAGATCCTGATCAGCTTGAAGCTGCTGCTGCTTTTTCTTCAGGCTCTTTGCAGTGGCTATAAGCCGACGCTTGAAGCGCTCCTGCTCGACGGGATCCTCAGGTACGATGAATTCGTCGTTGCCGAGGCTCACCTCATCTTCGGAGAGGGGCATGTAATTATCGTCCTCCAAGTCTCCATCTCTTGCCTGTTCATCGGGGCTATCTTGCCCATCTTCACATTCGGCTTGCTCGAAGTCTGGCCCGGCGGGGTTGTTTTCGTCTTCGGCACCATCCGGAGCGTTATTGTCTCCTGTGCGGGTATCACTATTTTTGCCATGGCGAGGCTTAGGGCGGCGCCTATGACGCCAGTGCTTAGATTGCTTCTCAAGGGGATTATCCTCCGTTGCCTCATCGCCGTTGCCTTCTTTGGGTGTGTCCACCATATATATGTCGTATGATGAGGTGGCTGTCCAGCGCCCTGTGGGCGGTTGTTCCTGTTCTTCTCCGGCATCGTCGTCCATACCGTCGATGTCTTCGGAGTCGACGCCAAGCATGTCGGTTACGTCATCGACAGTGGCTATTAAGTGGGTGGTGGGTGGGAGACGAATTTCTTCATCGTCCGCTTCCCACTCGAGCCGGACATAGTTTGACCGCGAGTCTCCTGACAGGGAGAGAGATCTTAATGAATTTAGCACGTCACCCAAGGGCGAGTGCTGAAAGATATCCGCGGAGGTAAACTCCATGATCGGTGCCCAATCAGATTATATAGGCACGGATGTACGCGGTTCGGAGCCTATGGCCGGGAACGAGTCCGAGGATCCGATGACACGGACCTCATTGAAGGCAAAGTCTGTGTTCGGCACCATCGCCGATGAGTGTGCGGCCTCCGTGGCGGGGTCCATCCACCCGTCCTCGGATGGCATGATCTGCTCCGGATTGAGAGCCGGGGCAGCCGCAGGCGCGATGTCCCGAACACCGTCCGATGGTAGATCTAGGTCATGCTCCTCGTGACTGTTCGGCGCACCTGTCCTGGGCTCGAATCCGTCGAAGATCAAGTCTCCGCGGATGTCGGCCATATAATTCAAGCTTCCAGACCTGACCTGATGGCCAGGGGCGTAGATATCGATCTGCTCCAGATGGCCAAGCGAGTTGGCCCGCAGTGCGAAGCCGCCGAATACGAAGATCTGTCCGGGGAGGAAAACCTCACCCTGGATTGCATTATTGTAGATGATTGAAGGAGCCATCAAGCCTTATCGCGACGGCACAATGGTCCTCTCAATGAAAGCACCAATGTCGGTGTCAAAACCGGTGGATCTCGGGTAGGGGTCCCGAATTGTCCGTCTAAGGCTAATGGTAACAGGAGGCGGGGGACACAATGTTTTACCCAGGTTCGGGCCCTCTCGATGGAGGAAATACCCTACTTCCTGCTTGATTGATCTTGATGATATGAGTATTACAAGAGTTGATCTACCACGAGATCATAGAGGCTAAACCCGAGAAGCTAGCCTATGGTATGATTGTTGATGATGTTGGTCCTACGGACTAAACCCTCCGGTTTATATAGACACCGGAGGGGGCTAGGGTTAGACAGAGTCGGTACAGGGAAGGAGATCTACATATCCGAATCGCCCAGCTTGCCTTCCACGCAAAGGAGAGTCCCATCCGGACACGGGACGAAGCCTTCAATCTTGTATCTTCATAGTCCAACAGTCCGGCCAAAGTATATAGTCCGGCTGTCCGGATACCCCCTAATCCAGGACTCCCTCACCCGGGGCGGTGAGCCTCCATGAGCGCCGTCGGGGACCGTGCCGCCCGTACCTAGGGTTCGTCCGCCGGTCGTGTTGACCGGCTGCCCTAGAGAGTCTTTTTCCCGAGCCCTTGCTCCGGGTTTTTTCGCTCTCTCGCCGGTCGTTTTGATCGGCGTTTTTCTTTTTGGTTTTCCGATCTGTGTTTGATCGGTTTGCGTCGCCCGCCGCCGCCGTCGACCCCCATGCGCCTCTACTCAGACAACGGAGCGACCGGCCAGCCTCTTCACTGCCCCTGGGGCCTCGCATGACAGGCGGCCCCTAACGGCCGTCGTCCGCGCGTCTGCCCGCCCGTCGCCCCGACCGGGCGGCCTCGCACGACAAGCGGCCCATCACGGCCGCCGTCCGCGCGTCGGCGCGCTCATCGATCTATGCCGGCCATCACCGCCTTGTCCCCGGGTTCAGTGCGCCCCTCCGCCGATCGAGCAACAGACTGCCGCTGCGCCGCCCAGTCGGGCTGCAGCGCCGCCGCCCCGTGGGTCTCCCGTGGTTGCACCGATCCGCGCCGCTGCTGCGTCGCCCCTTCGGGCCGTAGTGCCGCGACCCGCGGTCAATCAGCGCACCGAGGCTGCACCGGCCCTCGCGCTGCCGCTGTGTCGCCCCGTCGGGCCATAGCGAGCGTGGTACACGATCCCTGCAACCGCCCTGAGGTCTTCCCCGCCGTCGCCCCGACTTGCCCGCCGCCGTTGCCTCGCCCCTTCGGGCCGTAACGCTGCGGCCCGCGGTCCACCGCTGTCCACACGCGTTGACTTCCACGTGATATGCGCCGCGCCGCCTCCCTTGGCGCAGGAACGTCACCGTCCGCGCTGGTCTTCATCACGGTGTCGGTTTCATTATCGCCTACTTCGAGCACCGCCACCGCGCTCCTTCTCAAGCCACCGTCGCAGCCTCCTTAGGTCGCCGCCGCTGCCGCTCTTCTTCCGCGGCTGCACAGCGGCTACCTCGATACCGGCGACCCCCGACTCGACACCGACCACGGCGTTGTTCGCACGGCTACCTCGACTACGGCTACACCACCTACGCTCTCGGCTACCTCGACAAACGGCACAAAGGGCTACCGCCTTGCTTGACCAACCTCGTTGGTTTCCACTCCAGCCACGACTTCCGCGATGGGTCGACTGTTACGACTGTGGGGGGTGTCCGTCGGCTTGCCTTCGGATTCTTCTCCAGTCTCACCGTCTGCGTTGCTACCATTGTGTCTGCGGGGGGATGTCGAGTATATTGATTATTAGAAAAGATGAGATAGACTAAGATTCGGTCATGCCTTCTCTTGTACGGCAAGTTGATCATTGTACTCCTATATATATTCCCACATGCTCAAGCAATACAACAACTATTCTACCAAATCTCTCTCTCCCTTCTAACAGTTTTGAATTTGTTTTTTTTTGGAAATTGAACTATGATGAACCGTGTCAGAGAGCATAATCTGACGCCCTGGGACACTGGTAGAAAAAAGCCCTTTAGTCCCGGTTCGCAACAGCCTTTAGTCCCGGCTGTGCAACCGGGACTAAATATGCGCGACTAAAGACCCCCCCCCCTTTAGTCGCGCCTCTTACGGACCGCGACTAAAGGCTTTAGTCCCGGTTCTTGTGGCTGACTGGGACTAAAGGCCCGTCCACGTGGGCGCCCGTGGTCCGTCGGGGCGGAGGACCTTTAGTCCCGGTTCTCGTGGCCAACCGGGACTAAAGGCCTCCTCCGCAGGTTTAGGGTTTTAGCCCCCCTAAACCTGGTTTCTTTTTAGTTTGGAGTGTTTTATTTCTTTTTATATTTTATTTTGTGTTTTATTTTAATTTTGATAAAGTTTCAGTACACATATTCTACGCTACTATATACATGCATATGAAATTTCAAACAAGAAGAATTCAAGAGGAATATATAATATATATTCAATCTCGGGTGACCATATACAACTTCGAACAAGTTTCCATACACAATTAGGATGGATGACCATATACAACTTCGAACAAGTTTCAATCTCGGGTATGCATATAAATTTCTTCGTCCTCGGTATAGTGTTCTCCTTTAGGATTGATGACTTCCCTCATGAAAAATCCTGCTAATTCCTCTTGAATTGGTCGGAAGCGAGCTTCTGGACTAAGCCTCCTCCGCAAGTTATCCGTCGCGTTCCGCACGCTATCCGATGCCTTCCGCTCAGAGGTGTGTCTCCGGATGTTCTCACAAACATAGTATCCACATAGATTGGTCCCCGGTGGCTGCTTATCCACATTAACTAACCTTCTGAAATCTAGCTCATGTTTGAATTCACCGACAATTTCTTCTGAGAACCGTCTCCAAACCCTACAGGGCAAAGAAAATTAAATGAACAAGGGAGTTATTAGTTACTTGATATTAGGAAATGAACGAAAGAGACCGATCGATATAGAGCTCAAATGATTGAAAATAATTACTTTTGCAGCATTTTTCTCATGTCGGCCCAACGCTTTGGATCCGAATCCATAGAGTCCATGATTAGAACTCTGGAGGTGTGAAGTTCAATATTTAGCAGAATCCAGTGGAACCTGCGGACACGTTACATGCACAGTCATGCATAACTCATCGATTAGACATACCATGCATGGAGTAAACAAAAGAGAATGGGCACAAGAGAGAAACACTCACCCAAAATGGTAAGGAAATAGAATATGACTTTTGAGTTGATGCTTTCTAAGAAACTTGTACAAGTCTTTCTCCACGTCTTCGGGGTGATGTTGTAACACATGTCCATTAACGATATGTGGGTCAATGAACCCAACATCATGGATGTTTCTTATTTTGCATTCCCAAATCTTCAATCTGCATAATAGCGTACGCAACAATATAGTTAGGACAGTATATATATATAGTGCAGGCAATGAAGAACGAGATGAGGTAGAAATAAATCACTTACAGAACGTAGCAACTCAGCATAGATTTGTCGAGGTCGCGCAGATTGAACAGCTGGAACAATTCACTCATATGAACTTCTACAGAGTACCGTTTGGTGTGATGCTCATCTGTAACATCCGCATAAACATATTCTTTGTCGGCCCATGTTATGAATTGCTTGTACCAACGTAGCAGATTTCGCATTTGTGGTGGTAGACTCTTTTCCCGCGCAGGCTCGACGAGAGGCCCATTCCGCACATATTGTAATGCTATCTCACATACTGGCGCATCCTCAAGGCCTAAGAAGGCACGAAGAGTCAAACCCATCTCGGACGCTTGTTTCATGGCACCCGCTACAGTCAATCCAAGTGCTGCCGCAGCTGCTATGATCTCGGGGTCCTCTTCCGGACCGGCTTTCACTATGAGCGGGGGGATCGATTGTTTCTTCTGCATCCCGAGCTGGTCAACTTGTTTCCCGCTTTTTTTACTTTCTTCTTTCTCCTCCTTCAATATTTTTGCTTGCCTACGAAGTTCATGTCCATAGTCGTCAGGCATATTCAGCTCGGCTTGGGACGGTGTCGTCAAAAAATCCTTAGCCCACTTCTTTTGCTTCTCAGTGAATACTTGCTTGGGCTCAGGCTCTTTTTTCGCCTTCATATCCGCCTTCCATTTCTCATAATCAGCAGACGCGGCCAATTTGGTTTCAGCTTCACTAAGTTCCCCAGGCCTTGGGAGGAGAGGCTTCAGTGATGGCTCCGGTACCCTTGTGGTCTTAGGTACATAAGGGTCCGGGTTAATAGTCCAGGAGCGGGTTTCCTTGCTGTCCGCCTGCTTCTGCTTCTTCGCCGGAGGTGGATTGGGGGGCGTCGTACCCGCCGGAGGAGGATTGGGGGCGTCGTACCCGGGGGATGGGGCGTCGTACCCGCCGGAGGTTGTGGATCGGGGGACGGCGTCGAATGGCGTGAAGGAGGTGTAGGTGAACCACCACGACCACCACCACCGCCACCACCGCCACCACCACCACCACCACCATCGGAGGGGGGTGGACTTGCTAGCCTTGGCGCCTCGCCTGGAAACACTATGTACTTCTTTTTCCATAGAATGAACTGGCGCTTGACATCTCCAAGTCTTCTCTCCCCTTCGGGTGTAGGTTTGTCAATCTCCAGGTCCTCAAACCCTTGGACTATGTCTTCCACCGTGACACGAGCATAGCCATATGCAATGGGGTTGTTGTGGTGGAGTGCTCCAGGTGTACAGGGTAAAGCACTGCCGCTAGCTACCTTCGTGGAAACGTTCCCCACGGGATAATGCAGATCACATTCTTTCATCTCCTTTACATCATCCACGGGGTAGTGAGGCTCCGGTGCACGAATCTCGATCATCGGTGCACTAGCACCAGGCGGGGCATCCGTGGAAGCCACGCTGCTTCTCCGCTGCTGGCTTCCGCGATCCGCTTCATGATCTTCATGCGGCCCTGCAGCCGATTTTTCTTTCACTAGTTCATGCACGGTCTGCTTCAACTCATGGAGTTCCGATGCAAACTTCGTCATAAGATCTGCATCCCGGTCCGTCTTTCTCTTACGGCTTCTGTAACAGTACGGGTCATTGTCCTGGGAAAACCCTACTTTCCACGGAACTTTGCCTTTGCCTCGTACACGTCCTCCGTGTTCATCATTCCCGAGGGCTGTTGTCAGTGCGTCTTTCTCTCTGTTGAACTTGATCAAGCCCTCTTGAGCTTGGGTCATTGCGTCAATAAGGGCTTGGGTGGGAGCAAACTGTCTCTGCCGGTGAACACACACCCCTGTCTCCGGGTCTAGCGATCCCCCATGCCCGTACCACCAGCTTTTGGCCCTTGGGTCCCATCCCTCTGTACCTAGAGGGATTCCTCGCACCCTCAGGTCCTCCTCCATCTTCTGCCACCTAGGCTCCGAAAGGCGGTATCCTCCTGGCCCCATAATATGATGGAACTTTTTCTTACTCGCATTATCCTTATTTTTTTTGATATTTCCTTGAAATGCTCCGATTGCTTTTGCCTCACAAATTCTGGCCAATCATCTTTCAGTTTCTCATGTTGTCCATTGAAATCCGGAGTCTTGCCCTTGTTGACATAGTCACGGGTTAAATTTTTCTTGAAGTTCCGGAATGCTTCGCCCATCTTCTGAAGAGCGAACTCTTTAACTAGCCTCCTCCTCTGACGTCCACCCGGAACCTCGTTACCGAATTCATCGACTTTGTTGTATTCCGGAGGTAGAATGAAATGTTCCATAAGCTTTCTCCAGCAATCCTTTTTCGTTCTCTTGTCGACAAAACTGAAACCAAGACGTGCCTTCTTTGGCTCCTTCCATTCCTGGACGGTGATCGGGACGTTGTCTCTAACAACGACTCCGCATTGGTTGATAAACTTTGAGGTGTGCTGTAGGGGCTTGCCGGTTTCACTGACAAACTCAATGGCATATGTTTCTCCTGTTTTCATCGCCTTGGATTTGCCACGCTTTGTCGTACTCGATCCGGAGGGCTAAAAAAAGAAAGAGAGTCGCGCGCGTTAATACATATGTATTCACATTTCAGTAAGTTTGTATCACGAGAGGCTCAATGTATATATATACCTCGCCGGAGGTGGTTGCTACTTGCAATTCGAGATCGTCGGTTGTTGACGGTTGACCTCCGTCGACAATGTCCGTTCCTTCACCTTCTTGATCATCGACAATCTCTGTTCCACCGTCAAGGTTCAGAAAAGAAGAGACTACATCCTCTTGTTGCTCATATTCTGAGCCCGGCACATAACGAATCTCGTTGTTGATGATGCCCATTAAATAGCGTTCAGCCTCCGGATCCCTAAGCGGCTCGGCTCTATCGTCCGCCATATATATGTCACTCCTGCATGTAGTAAAAAATTCTTTAAGTATAAAGGAATTAAAAAATAAGATTAAGGGGACATAGAGGAGGAGGAATTAAAAAAATAAGATTCTTTAAGTAAAAATTCTTTTTTTCTTCTTCTTCCTTTCTTCTTCCTCTTTCTTCTTTCTTTCTTCTTCTTCCTTTTTCTTTTTTCTTTCTTTCTTCTTCTTCCTTTCTTCTTCCTTTCTTCTTCTTTTCTTCTTCTTCCTTTTTCTTTCTTCTTTCTTCTGGTTTTCATTTGGTTTTCATTTTTTTCTTCTTCCTTTTTCTTTCTTCTTTTTTTCTTCTTCCTTTTTCTTTCTTCTTTCTTTCTTCTTTCTTTTTTTCTTCTTCCTTTTTCTTCTTTCTTTTTTTCTTCTTCCTATTTCTTCTTTCTTTTTTTCTTCTTCCTTTTTTCTTCTTCCTTTTTCTTCTTTCTTTTTTCTTCTTCCTTTTTTTTCTTCTTTCTTTTTTTCTTCTTCCTTTGTTTTTTATTCTTCCTTTGTTTTTCTTCCTTTCTTCCTTTTTTTCTTCTTCCTTTGTTTTTCTTCTTCCTTTTTTTCTTCCTCCTTTGTTTTTCTTCTTTCTTTTTTTCTTCTTCCTTTTTTCTTCTTTCTTTTTTTCTTCTTCCTTTGTTTTTCTTCTTTTTTTTCTTCCTTTTTTCCTTTTTCCTTTTTTCTTCTGTTTTTTCTTCTGTTTGTTTTTCTTGTGTTTTCTTTTTTCTTTCTTTTTCCTTTTTCTTTTTTCTTGTGTTTTCCTTTTTTTGTTTTTTTTCTTCTGTTTGTTTTTTTGTTTTCTTTTGTTTTTTTCTTCTTCCTTTGTTTTCTTCTATTTTTTTGTTTTCTTTTGTTTTTTTCTTCTGTTTGTTTTTCTTGTGTTTTCCTTTTTTTTTCTTTCTTTTTTTCTTCTTCCTTTGTTTTTCTTCTGTTGTTTTTTTCTTCTGTTTGTTTTTCTTTTGTTTTCTTCTTCCTTCTTTCTTCTTCTTCCTTTTTCCTTTTTCTTTCTTCTTCTTCTTCCTTTTTCCTTTTTCTTTCTTCTTCTTCTTCCTTTTTCTTCTTCCTTCTTCTTCTTCTGCCGGCGCGCGGAGGACGGCAGGCAGGGCCAGCGGGCGGCGGGCGGCAGGGCGTCGGGCGGCGGGCGGCAGGGCGTCGGGCGGCGGGCGGCGGGCAAGGGCAGGGCACGGGCGGCGGCGGTGCTCACTGGGGACGGGGGCGGCGGCGCGCAGGGCTTCGGCGTCGGCGTCGGCGTCGGGGCAGGGCTTCAGCGTCGGCGTCGGCGTCGGGGCAGGGCTTCGGCGTCGATCGGCGTCGGGGCAGGGCTTCGGCGTCGAGAGAGAGGAGAATGGGAAGTGGCGAAACTGCTAAGTGCAGTATTTATAGACGCACCTTTAGTCCCGGTTGGGGAGGCGGACCGCGACTAAAGGTACCCTTTAGTCGCGGGTGGCCACACCAACCGCGACTAAAGGGTACCTTTAGTCGCGGTCCGCCTCCCCAACCGGGACTAAAGGGTTTTGGCGCCGCTTTCGTTCCCGCGCAGAAAGACCCTTTAGTCGCGGTTGGGGAGGCGGACCGCGACTAAAGGGTACCCTTTAGTCGCGGTCCGCCTCCCCAACCGGGACTAAAGGCGTTGTGCTGGAACTGGTGCGGTGCGGTGGGATGTTTAGTCCCACCTCGCTAGCCGAGAGGCTTCGACAGTGGTTTATAAGCGCGGCTGCGCTCACCACTTCGAGCTCCTCTCAAATGCAGGCTTACGGGCCTATTCTGTCACTATGTGCTTGTGGGCCTACTGGGCCTTCTGCGGGCCTGAATCCTGGCCCATTGATGGGTTTCTAGTCGTATTCAGGCCGTGCTGGCCCAGTAGGAGGCATATTTTTTATTTTGTTTGTACTTATATATTTTATTAAAGTTTATATTATTTTGTTTCTAATTCATTTTAAAATCTTAAAAATACAATTATATATCAAAAAAATCAGAAAATAAAACTAATTCATTTTAAATTCTTGTTTTTCTTCTGTTTTTTTCTTCTGTTTGTTTCTTCCTTTTTCTTGTTTTTCTTCTTGTTTTTCTTCCTTTTTTCCTTTTTCCTTTTTTCTTCTGTTTTTTCTTCTGTTTTTTTCTTCTGTTTTTTCTTATGTTTTTCTTCAGTTTGTTTTTTTCTTCTGTTTTTCCTTTTTTCTTCTGTTTTTTTCTTCCTTTTTCCTTCTTTCTTCTTCTTCCTTTTTCCTTTTAAAATCAGAAAAATAAAACTAATTCATTTTAAAATCTTAAAAATACAATTATATATCAAAAAAATCAGAAAAATAAAACTAATTCATTTTAAAATCCCTTGAAGGTGTGACAAAAGGTTTGATACATCATTCAGTTCATCGACCAAATACAAAGTTTGGTACAATAAATTATTACACATCAATTCTTCCCTTGTGTCCCTGCTTGCTTACGATTGTGCCGTATCCATGGAGCATCCTCATCATTTAACTTAATGCTTGGGTCAGTGTTCACTTTGAAGGGCGGAATTTCACCAAACATATTATAATCTTCTGACATGTCTGTCTTGTCCTCCACTCCCACGATGTTTCTTTTCCCTGAAAGAACAATGTGGCGCTTTGGATCATCGCATGATGTACTGATCGTTTTCTTATCTTTCCGTTTCCTCGGTTTGCTACTCATGTCCTTCAAATAAAAAACCTGAGCGACATCTTTGGCAAGGACGAATGGTTCGTCAAGGTAACCAAGATTGTTGAAATCCACCATTGTCATTCCGTATTGCTCGTCCACCTTTACCCCACCTCCTGTTAGCTTGAACCATTTGCACCGGAACAAAGGGACCTTAAAGGAGGGTCCATAGTCAAGTTCCCATATCTCCTCTATGTAACCATAATATGTGACCTTTTGCCCATTCTCGGTTGCTGCATCAAAGCGGACACCACTGTTTTGGTTGGTGCTCTTTTTATCTTGGGCGATGGTGTAAAATGTATTCCCATTTATCTCGTACCCTTGGAAAGTCGTTATAGTCGAAGATGGTTTCTTGGCCAACATGTACAGCTGATCTCCAACATCATTGTCATTCATTAAATGTTTTCGCAACCAACTGCCGAAAGTCTCCATGTGGGCCTTTCTAATCCAGGATTCAGGCTTCCCCGGGTTGTCCGAGCGTAAAATATTCTTGTGTTGCTCGAAGTACGGAGCCACCAAGCTGGAATTTTGCAGAACTGTGTGGTGTGCTTCAGTCATAGAATGACCGTCCATACATATCGTGGATTCCCTTCCGATCTTGCCTTTTCCACTTAGTCTCCCCTCGTGCCGCGATTGAGGAATACCAATCGGCTTAAGGTCAGGAACATAGTCAATACAGAACTCAATTACCTCCTCATTTCCATAGCCCTTGACGATGCTTCCTTCTGGCCTAGCACGGTTACGAACATATTTCTTTAATACTCCCATGAACCTCTCAAAGGGGAACATATTGTGTAGAAATACAGGACCGAGAATGGAAATCTCTTCGACTAGGTGGACCAGGAGGTGCGTCATAATATCGAAGAAGGATGGTGGGAACACCAACTCGAAACTGACAAGGCATTGGACCACATCGTTCTGTAACCGTGGTAGATCTTCTGGATTGATTACCTTCTGAGAGATTGCATTGAGGAATGCACATAGCTTCACAATGGCTACTCGAACATTTTCCGGTAGGAGCCCCCTCAAAGCAATCGGAAGCAATTGCGTCATAATCACGTGGCAGTCGTGAGACTTCAGGTTTTGGAACTTTTTCTCCGCCATGTTTATTATTCCCTTTATATTCGACGAGAAGCCAGACGGGACCTTCATACTGCTCAGGCATTCAAAAAAAATGACCTTCTCTTCTTTGGTAAGAGCGTAGCTGGCACGACCTTGAAACCATTCCGGATGCCGGTCATCTGGGTCTTTCAAAAGTTGCTGGTCCTGCCGTGCTTCCTTTGTATCATTTGTCTTCCCATACACGCCCAAGAAGCTTAGCAGGTTCACGCAAATATTCTTCGTAACATGCATCACGTCGATTGCAGAGCGGACATCTAGGACTTTCCAATATTCTAGCTCCCAAAATATAGATTTCTTCTTCCACATGGGTGCGTGCCCGTCAACTCCCCGCGGAACTGATTGTCCGCCAGGACCCTTTCCAAAGATGACTTTCAAATCCTTGACCATATCAAATATCTCAGCACCAGTACGTTCCGCAGGCTTCGGCCGGTGATCTGCCTTGCCGTTGAAATGCTTGCCTTTCTTTCTTACGTTATGATTTCGGGGAAGAAATCGACGATGACCCAGGTACACGTTCTTCTTACAATTAACCAAACGTACACTTTCAGTCTCATGTAAGCAGTGCGTGCATGCATTGTATCCCTTATTTGTCTGTCCCGAAAGGTTACTGAGAGCAGGCCAATCGTTGATGGTTACAAAAAGCAACGCTCGTAGGTCAAATTCCTCTCCTTTGTGCTCATCCCAGACACGTACACCAGGTCTGGCCCACAACTGTAAAAGTTCTTCAACTAATGGCCTTAGGTACACATCGATGTCGTTGCCGGGTTGCTTAGGGCCTTGGATGAGAATTGGCATCATAATGAACTTCCGCTTCATGCACAACCAAGGAGGAAGGTTGTAGATGCATAGAGTCACGGGCCAGGTGCTATGGCTGGAGCTCTGCTCGCCAAAAGGATTAATGCCATCAGTATTTAGACCAAATCTTATGTTCCTTGCGTCAGCTGCAAAATCTTTGAACACTCTGTCGATCTTTCTCCATTGCGTTCCATCAGCGGTGTGTCTCAACTCCCCGTCGGACTTACGGTCCTCTTTGTGCCATCGCAACGACTTGGCATGCTTTTTGTTCATGAACAGACGTTTCAACCGTGGTATTATAGGAGCATACCACATCACCTTGGCGGGAACCCTCTTCCTGGGTTTCTCGCCCTCAACATCGTCACCAGGGTCATCGCCTCTGATCTTATAACGCAATGCAGTGCATACAGGGCATTCATTCAAATTCTCGTATTCACCGCGGTAGAGGATGCAGTCGTTAATGCATGCATGTATCTTCAGAACCTCTAAACCTAGAGGGCAGACAACCTTCTTTGCTTCGTACGTACTGGCGGGCAACTCGTTATTCTTCGGAAACATATTCTTCAACATTTTCAGCAAATTTTCAAATGATGAGTCACCTACACCTTCCTGTGCCTTCCATTTTAGCAAATCCAGTGTGCAGCCCAGCTTTTTCAGACTATTATCGCATCCTGGATACAACGACTTTTTGTGATCCTCTAACATGCGATCCAAATTCTCCCTCTCCTTGTCAGTTTCGCAGCGTCTCCGTGCATCAGCAATGGTCCGACCAAGATCATCAGCGGGCTCATCATGTGCCTCTTCTTCACCTTCACCTAACCCTTCCCCACCTTCAGCATCATCCTCCATGAAAGTATCACCGAAATGATCATGATAGTTGTCATCGATATCATCCCCTTCTTCATCTTCTTCCATTCTAACCCCTCTTTCTCCATGCTTGGTCCAACAATTATAGCTTGGCATGAAACCGTGCCGAAGCAGGTGCATGTGAACGTCTCTTGAGGAGGAGTAACCCTTCTGATTCTTACAGACAGCACATGGACAGATAATAAAACCTTGCTGCTTGTTCGCATTTGCCACTACGAGGAAATCTTTCAAACCCGTAGTGAACTCGCCGGAGAGTCGGGGACCGTACATCCATTGCCGATTCATCTGCATTATTATTATATAAAGTATATAATTAACCATCATGCATTTGTTAAACTAACTAGCTAGAAATAATACAAATTAAACAATGAACTACACACATGCATATTTTATCAATGACACATGAAAGGTTCAAGTTGCTAACCGCGATCGCGGAGGAAAAATAAATGAGAAAGCTCAAGTGTGGCTCGGACACTTCATATCATGTTTGTTTCAGGCTCTCGGGCATTTCATCAAACACCTTGTGTGCATAGGAGGAACCAAAAGCAAACCCACCACCCCCTTCTGAAAATTGTGAAGTGAGCTGAGTGAAGTGAAGTGAGCTGAGTCCTATATATAGGGATGGGCCTTTAGTCCCGGTTGGCCTGGCCAACCGCAACTAAAGGCCTTCGGGGACCTTTAGTCGCGGTTGGCCAGGCCAACCGGGACTAAAGCCCCTCCCGTCCGCCAGCTGGATGGGCCTTTAGTCCCGGTTGGCCTGGCCAACCGCGACTAAAGGCCTTCGGGGACCTTTAGTCCCGGTTGGCCAGGCCAACCGGGACTAAAGCCCCTCCCGTCCGCCAGCTGTCGACCGAGCGCGCTGGGCCCAGATAGTTGGTCGCGGGTCTCCTCCCGAACCGCGACTAAAGACCCCTTTGGTCGCGGTTCGATTGTTTTGGGGACTAATGGGGGCGTATGGAAGCCTCTTTTTCTACCAGTGGGAACTGATCGGCTTTATTCATTCAACCTCATGTGGCGATTATATACGACTTAGAACTTGTATATAAAGGACTAAACTGTGGTCAAAACTTCATCTGTTTTGAGTTGGTGGTCAAAACTTGGTTCTAAGAGAGCTTAGACATGAGTCTGGACATCGATCACCACGTTGCTACTGTTTTTCCAGAATCGGCTCTTGTACAGTACAGACACGACCTACCTCTAAATGAGAGTTGATCAGAAGTGGGCCCCAAGCAGACACAAATTGTGAGAGGAAGTCGATGGTGAAGAAAATATAACGTTCTGATATGCATGTGTGTACAAGAGTCGATGGTGAAGAAATATAATTGTGAGAGGAAGCAGACACAAATTGAGCTTCCTTAAACCTGGTCTGACTATTTTCTTAAAAACGACTAACATCACTCATGCTCTAACAAGTAATGACTAGCTGTTAGAAAACTAGGAACATGCGAACCAACCGGTGGTTTGATGGTTAGAAAGACAGTGGTATCTAGTCTATCAGGGTTCAAGTCCTGGGGCTCGCATTTTCTTGAATTTATTTCAGGAATTCCGGTGACACGCGTTCGGTGTGAGGAGACATTACTATCGACTACGAGGCGCATGAGGTGACTTCATAATTCTCAAGATGATATGCCGTCTTAGTCTTTCGGAAGTGCTCAAAGGGGTAGTGTGTGTGTGTGCTTATAGGTATGAGTGTGCGCGTGTATATATATGAACACTTGCGTCTGTACTGTGTTCCAAAAAAAAAAACTTGGAACCACATTTCACTACAAACTGACAAACTGTTGGCTGTGGTGTGGCTATATTATGAACTTCAAAGTTTGCTTCTGGAAACAATTATGATTAAACTTCACTTGTAGAAATAGTGGGCAATAGCTTTAGCGAGAACCGTCATCTATTAAGGTAGTCTAAGGCGGCAACAATATTTGCAATTCAGAGATACACTGACACCGCGCCTCCACTCTCTCACAATTCTTCTTCCACCGGGCCTACCCATAGTGTTTCCTCCTCTGCCATTGGACGAAGGTTGCCGAGCGCTTATGACATGGATCCGTGGAATAGCTCCAGTTGAAGCCGAAAATGGATACCTCCCCGAAAAAAAAATTCATGGCTTTGTGGAAAACGTGCCCTGACGGTGGATAAGGTTGGGATCACATGATATGGCAATACATTCCTTTGGTATGTTACAAATCCACATTTGGTTTACAAATCCACAAGAATATAGTTTGCCATATGAGTTTGAAGGTCTGTTGCAAACTATATTCTTCATGTTATCTCTTTTGTGAATTATTATTCTCCATGTTATTGGAAACATTGATTTAAATGTTGCAGCATATGTTGCCAAGAGCAAATCAACCTGTGGTTGGATGTTTAGGAGGACTGTGGTATCCCCATCCCACTAGAGTTTAAATCCTATACTTAACGTCGGTGCTCACATTTTCTTGGATTTATTGCAGGCCTTCGAGGGATGTGCGCTTAGTGGAAGGAGACATTCATGTCGACTACGAATGCGTCTGTGGTGACTTCGTCAATATGGAATGATGTGTAGGCTCAGTCTCTCAAAGATGCTCATAGGGTAGGGTGTATGTGCATTCATAGAAGTAAGTGTATGAGCGTCTGCGTCTGTACTGTGTTAAAAAAAGCATATGTTCCCAAGCATGATTGTTCTCGGGGACTTTGTTACATTTTTTTCTCATGCTACATCGATTTTTTTTTTGAACATATGCTACATCGATTTGTTTTTTTTTTTGAGAAACGATTTGTTTTTTTTTAACATCAGTACAGACACAAGCGCTCATATACACGCGCATACACTCACCCCTATGAACGCACACACGCACACCCTAACCCTATGAGCGCCTCCGACAGACTGAGCCGGCATATCATCTTGAAATTTACGAAGTCACCGTAGGCGCCTCATCGTCGACGGGAACGTCTCCTCCCACTGAATGCGCATCGCCGAAAATCCTGAAATAAATCCAAGAATAAATGCGAGCACCAGGATTTGAACCCTTGTGGGCTGGGGATACCACAGTCCCATCCAACCATAGGTTGGTTCGCTGCTACATCGATTTGTTAGGAATGCATCGATATTTATTGTATGTCCTTGGACATGCCATGAAAAAAAAAATTGATAGCAATGCTCAAGTGACATCCAACGGTGGATGCGGCGGCTTATCTGGGGCTGCGCGCCTCCGAAAACTAAAAGCTCAGTTCTCCTAAAAGGATACTACTCCTCTCTATCTCTACTCTCTCCACCGGTTTAATTTACTTTCCTTTGTCTCCACTTAAATATCTTGTTGGCGAAGAAATATCAACCAGATCCGGTGAAGATTTGTTTCCATGTATGACTACGATTCATCTCCCTCTCTCTGTGCCACGCTGTGAAATTAACAGAAAGTGATCCCGTACGGTAGTCTCTCTCTTGCCAAATTAACAGCAGGAGAATCCCTTTCTCCGTAGGCGTAACAAATTCGATCGCTCCCTTTCCTTCCTTCACCCGCCATCCATCGTCTCCGACGCGGACTCCCCCCTTCCTGCCGCGATCGTCCAGCACTCGCAGCCGCGCGCGCCACGGAACCCCCGCTCGCTTAAACCCTACCGACTCCTACTCGATCTCTAGTTCTCTACCCCGTCTCGGCGTTGCCGCCGCAGAACGATCCATGTAAGGCAGCCCACTCCACCGCTGTCCCCCTCCACCCACAAGCAAAGCGCGGCGTAGCCAAAGCCAAAGCTCCCCACAACACAAGCCAAGCCCGAACTCTCGAGCGTAGCGTAGCGTAGCGACTCCAAACCCTAGCTAGCTTCTCTTTTGGCTGCCTCCCTTTCTCTCCATCTCACATCACTGCTGATCGGCCGATCTGGTTTCTTGGTTTCTTTCCATGGCCGGCTCCGGTGATCGCCAGCAGTCGCGGCGCCGGCGCCGCAGCGGGGGCGAGCTCGAGGAGGGCGAGGTCGTCTCCGGGTACTACACGGGCTCCGACACCGACACCGACGACGAGGCCGCGCGCTACTACCTAAAGCCAGTGCACCGCCACGACGACCGCCAGAGGATGATGGTCACGGTCGCGCTGCCAGGCCCCGGCCCTGTCCTCGACGACGTGGTCGTTGGCAGTGGCAGTGCCGGGCAAAGATCAAGATCGACTACCCGGGCGTCGTCGCCCACTTCCTCGCTCGGCTCCGACGGGACCATCGATGGCAGCGATGCTGCTGCCGTCACCGCAATATTCCCGGCCTGTCCCGTCTGCCACAGGCAGTTCCGCAGCTCCAAGGCCGTGCATGGGCACATGAGGGTCCACGCGCTGGCGCAGCCCAAGGAGGTGGAGAAGGTGTCTGCTACGGTTAGCGCCGTGCACGAGGTGGCCGGCTACGTGTCCCTGTCCACGTCCACTGCCTTCGAGGAGCTGGTGAGCAGCGAGCAGGCCGTCCCCAGCAGCGACAGAAGCAGCAACAGCGCCAGCGTCCAGAAGCCAACTCAGAGTACTACTGATCAGTCCATGGCCATCGTGGTGGCAGGGGCAGCACCGCCCACCGCCGTATCGGAGCAAGTCGACATCGCCCCGGCGCCTCCTTCACCGCAGCAAGACCCCGTCCGACCGCGAGTCGCACCAGCACCAGAGCCAGCCGCCGTCTACCTCCACCCGCCCGCCCCCGCGCAGCAGCATGCCTTCGTCCCCCCACCACCGGCCGCGGCACCGCTGAATGCCTTCCACGGGCCGCTGCACATCATCGCGCACCGGGACACGGCCGCCCCGCGTGGGTTCTCGTGCAAGGAGTGCAACCGGTGGTTCCCGACGCACCAGGGGCTGGGCGGCCACGCCGCCGGCCACAAGAACCGTCGCATCGCGGCGGAGGCCGCTGCAGCCATAGCCGCGGGGCTCGACCCGATTGGCCACGCCGCGGGCGGTCCCAGGCCAGAGAGGCTCCACACCTGCAAGGTCTGCGGCGAAGTTTACACCAGCGGCGTCCGGCTAGGGGGGCACATGAGGAAGCACTACACAGGCAAGCCCATCGTGCCGAGGAAGCGGGCGCGCCTCCTCCTTCCCCCGGACGTCCTCGGGCTCGCGATCCCCGGGCCAGCGCCACAGGCGCCACCGGCCGAGGTGGCGGCTGCGCCGCTGCAGGCGCCGGCGGTGCCGGCAGGCTGCGTGAGGCTCTTCGGCGTCACCATCGTGCCGGAGGCGAAGAAAGAGGAGGGGGAGCCCTGCGTCGACGACAAGCAGTGATCGATGATACGACAAGCATGCAGTTTGATATCGAGCAGTATGAAAGTATTTTGATGTCAGTATATATTAGTCGTACGTATGAAAATGTTACGAGATCGGTACCATTAGAAGATTTATTAAATCAGAAACATCCAAGGAGATGTCCAAAGTTGTGTGATAATTTTGATCGATACGTGGTTGTTGAACTTGGATAATTGTGTCTTGATTGTACTCTTTGTTCATCAAGTTTTATAACGTCCGCTAGCTGTTACAAGGATGATACACTGCACACCACAAACACGCACATTAACCTTGATCAGCTTTTTTGGAACGAAAAAAGACGCAAAGCGCGATGGCAGAAATTTTCTCGGAAACGATCGTAAGAAGTACAGAACTCACGCTTGATTCTTAAAAAAGAAGTACATAACTCACGTGCAAACTGGAAGTGCATGCATGCATGCACAAAGCCAAATAAATCAAGGGTCTGTTTAGGACACATCTAGATATGACATAATTATGTTATATCTAACCTGATGTCACATAATTATGTTATGTTAGGGTCGCGCGGCACCCCTATGCTGCGCCATTGTTTTCTCGTTCACTCCATCTCATTTGCGCATGTGCTCACGAGATCACTCCTGTAACTATCACTCTATTTCCTCCTATCAATGCAATGATACGCAAGCCTTTTGCGTATTCCCGAAAAAAAACATCTAACCTGATGTCCACTAAGTTTGTGGTCTGTTTTTTTTGTCTCTGCTTTTTTTTTGTTCCTTGTTGCTACGTTATTTGTGGGAGATTAAATGTGACACTAGTGCAGAACCGGGCTATAGCACCGGTTCGTAAGGCCCTTTAGTGCCGGTTCTGTAACCGGCACTAAAGGGTGGGGACTAAAGGTCCCCCTTTAGTACCGATTCTGCACGAACCGCCGCTAAAGGGCCACCATGTGGCACGAGCCAAGGCCGGGGGCGGGGAGACCTTTAGTACCGGTTTGTAACACCAACCGGTACTAAAGGTTGGGGGGTTTGGTTTTATTTTTTATTTTTCCTTTAATTTTGTGTTTTCCATTTAATTTAGAGATTGTTTTGACATTATAATGAGTTGTTAAATCACTAGGTGAAAGTACCGCGGATTAGTTTGAAGTGCATATGGATCGTCCTAAGTGATCAAGTAATATGGATATGGCATATTACTTGATCATCACTTAGCTAGCTAGGATCCATCCAGTTGAAACTAATCCGCGGTTTCTTTCATAAATGATATAATAACTTATCATCATATTAATATAAAAACTCTTGCATATCATCACCAACAACATTAGCTAGCTAATAATCATCATAGTCGTCATTACCACTATTTAATCATCATAGTCATTACCGCTATCTAATCACCACCAACACCAGCTTAAAAAAGAAACATTCACTTGTACCAGAAGCAAAGATATCATCGAGTTCAACATGGTCATGAGATTATAAGTGTTCATAAGACCGGCCACAAAAGCAAATCACTTTGAGATTAAGTTCAGGATGAAGAACACGGACATGAGAGGACATACTAAGAGCATGAACTAGCTAATCACTCCTGCTGCTCTCTCTCAGGTAAAATAGCATAGAACATATGTAGAAATCCTGATTCATCATATTGGAGCATGCAGATGAACCTGTCTCCTAATCGTGGGCTGCGCTTCATCTGATTCTTGCTGCTCCCTAGTACTTCTCTGCGATCCTTCATAATTTTGCTCCAGTCTTTCACTATTAAGCATTCCTCGGTTTTAGAAATCCTGAATGCACTCATGTGCGCTGTAGGATGTCTTGGCCGTAAGCTAACCGTTGACATGCGACCTTTAGTCTCGATCCACTAAGGCACAACTATCATCGGGAGTCCTTGTTGAAGAACATCGTATAGTAACATACTTTAGCAATGAAGTTTAGCTTAAAAAATAATGTATGCAAAAGATGCACTGAGGACAAATAGTAAAAATCTTACCATCTTGCCTAAATAGATGTGACCGTAGTTCAATACGAACACTATTGGTCGCATGTTTTGAGTACTAAGATTTTCAAATTCAGGAAAATAATTTCTCTTGACAGCATCAAGATCCTCAAGCCATGAAATATAATGACCTATCTCCTCGCAGTTTAGTTCAGCCCCGGGATAGTGTACGGTCCTGTCTACCAAGCGCCGGAAATGTTTGCTTGAATGGAAATAAGCTGTCAATAGAAATTAGTTGTCAACTATTTTTGAATAAACAATATCAAAGACATAAATATGGTTGAGAAACTCACATAATGGTAGAACTGGAGGCGTCAGCACATTCACCCAAATGTCTCTATTACCTTCAATATCATCTTCCGGACGAATATCAAAGGTGATAACCATATCGGGCTCAAATGCATAAGCCTTGCATAATGCTTGCCAAGTTTTGCATTCAAAATGGGTGTAGGTGTCTGCATTGTATAATTTGACGTCGAAGGTATAACCATGCTCGGTCTTCAAGTAAACTCTCTTTACGTCCATAGTTTTGTTAGGACTGAAACCTATCTTATCCAAGACAAAAATTCTTGCATGGCAAGGGATACGCTAGTAGAATAGTGAAAATTTAAAATTACAAGTTGAAGCAAATGAAGCATAAGTCATTCTTAATTACGAAAAAAGACTTGTCGTTGTGACTTACTGTATCCACTTCGAAGGTCTCATCCAGCTTGATGCTGAAGCGCCTATCATCAACTAGGAAATTTCTGTCGCACAGGCCGCGCTCGTCTTCGCAGTATTAGCACATAACGAAATCGTTTTCATCGTCAGACGACATTTCCTATGTTCATAGTTGAAACATTAATTGATAAACACTTACTAGTTCTATTAATTCAACTAGCTAGTTCTATTAATTCAACTAGTTCCATTAATTCAACTAAGGACTTACTAAAAATACACTAGTTCTATTAATTTTCTTGCTAAAAATAAAGTAGCTAGCTAGTTCTATATATAGTAAAAATTTAATTAGATGATCAAATCTCATATACCTAAATTAAATATATGTAATTCATCTAACATTTGGCATTAATACATCTAATTCATCTATAACTAAAAGTATAAAAAACTAACTCATCTACCATTAATATCTAGCTAATTCATCTAACTCATCTAACATTTGACATTAATAGCTAACATATATTTCTATCTAATTCATCTAACATTTGACATTAATATCTAACATATATTTCTATCTAATTCATCTAACATTTGACATTAATATCTAACATTTATGTATATATATATATATATATATATATATATAATCATCTAACAATTGACATTAATCTAACATTTATATAAACTAAAAGTATAAAAACTAAAAAACAGAAAACAGAAAAAATCATTAAAAAAATCTGACTCTGTTTGTGTGTGTGTGTGTGAGAGGCCGCCGGCGCGTGGGGGCCAGGGCGGTCGGCCGTCTTACAGCGGGGCGACTGCCGGCGATGCGAGGCGACGGGGGGCGGTGTAATGCCCCAAGACCGACGCTTCAGAAGACTTCCATATTTCGTGATCGCCGTGTGTTTCTTTTTGCTTGCTCTATTTATTTTGCATTGCATCATGTCATCTGCATCATGATAACAACATAAAATGTTTATATTTGTTGTTTCCATTAAATTGCTAAACATGCATATGGGGATTTTCCGGAATTGTTGTTTGTTATTTCCGGCCTCATTTAACTTGCTTAAATAGTTAGTTTACTTATGCTTCACCCCTTGCCATGTTTAATAACATTAAATATTGTTGGGTACATAAACAAGAGCGAACTAAATAACTTGAATGTGGTGTTTCGTCAATATGCAACTTGTTACATATTGAGCTCCACTTAATTTGTAGTATTGTTTGTTGCATTTTGCCATGCCATGCCTCATTAAATCGGACATGCATCATACTTGTTTGTGCATCATGCCATGTGTATGTGGTGGTTGTTTACTATGTTGTTTGCTTCTTTCCGGTTTGCTTCTCTCGTTAGCTTCGGTTCCGTTCCGGAGTTGTGAGGATTCGTTCGACTTCGTCCGTTTGTCTTCTTCATGGATTCGTTCTTCTCCCTTGCGGGATCTCAGGCAAGCTAATCATACCCTCGAAATCACTTCTATCTTTGCTTGCTAGTTGTTCGCTCTATTGCTTTGCCGCGCTACCTACCACTTGTTATATCATGCCTCCCTAATTGCCATGTCAGCCTCTAACCTTTTCACCCTTCCTAGCAAACCGTTGTTTGGCTATGTTACCGCTTTTGCTCAGCCCCTCTTATAGCGTTGATAGTTGCAGGTGAAGTTGAAGATTGTTCCTTGTTGGAACATGGATATGTTGGGATATCACAATATCTCTTATCTTAATTAATGCATCTATATACTTGGTCACGGGTGGAAGGCTCGGCCTTATGCCTGGTGTTTTGTTCCACTCTTGCCGCCCTAGTTTCCGTCATACCGGTGTTATGTTCCTTGATTTTGCGTTCCTTACGTGGTTGGGTGATTTATGGGACCCCCTTGACAGTTCGCTTTGAATAAAACTCCTCCAGCAAAGCCCAACCTTGGTTTTACCATTTGCTACCACCTATCCCCTTTTCCCTTGGGTTCTGCAGACTCAAGGGTCATCTTTATTTTAACGCCCCCCGGGCCAGTGCTCCTTCGAGTGTTGGTCCGAACTGAGCTGCCTGCGGGGCCACCTTGGGGAAACTTGAGGGCTGGTTTTACTTGTAGCTAGTCTCATCCGGTGTTGCCCTGAGAACGAGATATGTGCAGCTCCTATCGGGATTTGTCGGCACATCGGGCGGCTTTGCTGGTCTTGTTTTACCATTGTCGAAATGTCTTGTAAACCGGGATTCCGAGACTGATCGGGTCTTCCCGGGAGAAGGAATATCCTTCGTTGACCGTGAGAGCTTAGAATGGGCTAAGTTGGGACACCCCTGCAGGGTATAAACTTTTGAGAGCCGTGCCCGCGGTTATGTGGCAGATGGGAATTTGTTAATGTCCGGTTGTAGAGAACTTGACACTCGACTTAACTAAAATACATCAACCGCGTGTGTAGCCGTGATGGTTTCTTTTCGGCGAGTCCGGGAAGAGAACACGGTTTTTGGGTTATGTTTGACGTAAGTAGGAGTTCAGGATCACTTCTTGATCATTACTAGTTGACGACTGTTTCGTTGCTTCTCTTCTCGCTCTTATTTGCGTATGTTAGCCACCATATATGCTTAGTGCTTGCTGCAGCTCCACCTCACTACCCTTTTCTTCCTATAAGCTTAAATAGTCTTGATCTCGCGGGTGTGAGATTGCTGAGTCCTCGTGACTCACCAGATTCTTCCAAAACAGTTGCAGGTGCCGACGATACCAGTGCAGGTGATGCAACCGAACTCAAGTGGGAGTTCGACAAGGACCTTGGTCGTTACTATGTTTCGTTTTCTGATGATCAGTAGTGGAGCCCAGTTGGGACGATCAGGGATCTAGCATTTGGGGTTGTCTTATTTTTATTTTGGTTCCGTAGTCGGACCTATGTGTGTACTCTGATTGATGTATGATTTATTTATGTATTGTGTGAAGTGGCGATTGTAAGCCAACTCTTTATCCCATTCTTGTTCATTACATGGGATTGTGTGAAGATGACCCTTCTTGCGACTAAACCACAATGCGGTTATGCCTCTAAGTCGTGCCTCGATACGTGGGAGATATAGCCGCATCGTGGGCGTTACAAGTTGGTAATCAGAGCTATCCCCGACTTAGGAGCCCCCTGCTTGATCGAATCGCTGACGTTGTTGAGTCTAGAAAAAAAATGTTTTGAGTCTTAGGATTATATATATCGGAGAGTAGGATTCTTTTTACTCCTTAGTCCCTTCGTCGCTCTGGTGAGGCCTCCTGACATAGAAGTTTTGACTCTTCTCTCCTCAAATTTCACTAAAAAAAATTTAGGATCACGCGGGTATCTTAGAATCGTTCCGATGGTTTTGTGACGAGAACATTGTTCTTGGTGCCTCCTGACATTTAGGGGTTGTGGCAGTGTCCCGGGGAGTTGAGCTCCAAGGTGTTGTCGTCACAATTTTATTGTTGCAGTTCTGGAATACCTGAGTTTCGCCGACATCGAAAATCTCTTTTATGCAGTTGTTGGTGAGATCACCTCGACGCCACCCAGTACTGGGGCGGGAGTTCGGGAGTATTTCCATAACTCGTATAACGGATGCTTTTCGAAGGTTGAGGTAAATGATTTCCGAAGGTTTCTTGGTTATGTGTTGAAGGATGGATACAGCTGGATCTAGGTATTGTTAGTTTGGGTGAGATATATTGTGTTCCCTGTATCCCCAACACCTGATTGCATAACCAGAAAGTTTCGGGAGTTTATAAGTGGGAATTCAAGTAGCTCCTAGGATATCTTTTCGACAGATGCATGATATGAGATTGGGGTTCGACGTCTAGTGGTCCGCCTTTCCACGGTTGGTTTTACAGTGGTCTCGTAGTGTCTTAAAGAGTCCTTGGCTATGCCGACTCGGGGACGCTTCGTATGTCATGTGCACTGCCTTGTACATGATGGTGCTGTACGATCGAGCCCGTGTGGGCCCCACCACGAAAACTTCGAACGAAATCTCTATCATATGTTTGTTCCGGCTTATTTTGCAAGCCAAATCCTTTGTTTTTTGTTTTGTTTTGTGGTATTCGAGTTGCTTCAATGACAAGTGTTGATTCCATACCTTATTCTAAGCGGTGTTCTCATATTCCTATGTGGATACTAATCCTTCGTGATCATCGAGTTTGCCATCTTAATTCTATTTCGAACCGGTGCGTTTCTCTTCGAGATGATCCCATCATTCTACCCATTCGGAAGATCAATAATAAGTTTTCTCAACGTTGTTTGTTTCATCTGCCCCAAGTTGCCTTTGTTTTCCCGCCCTCCCACCCTCTTTCTTCAAGGACTCAGATTTCTTAATCATGTATCCATCTTATGGAGATGAAGTTTCTTCATTCTTTTCAATCAATGTTCTTATCCGGTGATTCTCAGGAAGATGCTCAGGAAGCTTCAAGTTTATCATTCTTCATTCTCGTATTCTTTTCCGGTGGATTCAATTGAAGCTTTCAGTGTTGATTATAGCCCTTTCCTCCTTTCAAATGCTTTCTCATGCCGGTATATCTCTTAATCATTCCCCGCTTGCTATTCAATTGTTCCGGAGTGCTGAAGATATCTCTGAAGATTCGTGTATCCACTCCGCATCAATTCTAACTATTTCGAGGTTGTTACCTCATTCAAGCTATTTAATTCAACTGGCGCAATCTTTCTTTTAATCATTCAACGGTGTTTCTTTTGAGTGGGCCCTAACCCACAGGTCTTTTCCAAGGATTTTACCTGACTCTTCTAATTTTCCCGGAGCTATTCCCAAATTCATTTCAAAGTTTGACGTAAGAATGAATTTTCATCAGTCAAATGTCTTTCTCCAAGATCTTTCAAATTCTTTCATCGTTGGTTCAACCTTCTATTCTTCATTCCGGAGTGCCAACAACTCATGGTGGTGTTTCTCATCGTCATTCTCAACATTTGAAGACCGAAGAAGAGTTTCTCTCAAATCTTGCTCCATTCTCTTCAAGATTCATAGTTCTAGCTTATGCCATCCTCTCATAATTGTTTTCGATTGTGAGAATTCTTTTCATACCCATCTGAAGCTTTTCAGGAGTATTTTTCAGTTTGATTCTTCGGAGCCCATCATCTCAGAATTATTCATTCCAGCTTTCACCTCTCGTTCTCCAAATCATACCGGTGCATCATTCAAGTATTATCTAATCAGCTCGGGATCTCTGCGTTCACTTGTATCTAAATTCTCTCAAGTATCTTCGTTCATTTTCTAATTCTTTCGGGTGTTTCTTTATCTTTTCTTCATTCATTTCCAATTCTTACGGTGGTTCGTTCAAGAGTTCTCTTCCTTCGTTATCATATAGATTCATTCGTTCTTTCCAATCCTACCGGTGGTTCGATGAAGACCTTCCCAAGTTTGCGCAATATCTATCTTAATCCTTTTTACGAGAAATAAGTGGCATGCCAAATCCGTTGCTTGTCATCAATTTAAATTGGTGAAAGATATGCATAACATAATTCTTATTCTTGTTTCATTGAGTAAATTCAATTCCTTATTCCGGAGGTTCATAAAAAATTCTTGTTTTCATTTGTTCATCTTTCTTTCCGGAGTTCCAAGTTTTCTCGGTTATCTCATTTCAAAGCTCCACCCAAATCATTGCAAGGCTTCACCTTGTGTTGTCAACTTCTCTTTCTTTTTATCATCCTTTTATTACCGGAGTTCTTCATGGAGGCTCTACATGGTGCTTCGTCAAGGATTCCTTTCATTCTTCAATTGTTCTTCAAGATTTCTCTCAGAGTCAAGATCCGTCAAGCTATACTCAAAGATAAACATGGTGCTCAACACATGTTTGTTTTGAGGAGTTCAAGCATTCTTCAACTCGCATTCCAAAGTGCAATTCTTCCTACCTTATCTTTTGAGGTGGTGTTATGTCCTTCTTGACAATTTCCATCCATGTTCCATGTTTCACATGTTGTCAAGAATGAGATATTTTAAATCCACCAATCTCTTCGTTGGAGTTATCTTGTGTCATGTTTCACCTAAAGTCTTCCCTAAGGAATGTTGCTAATCGTGGTGTCTATCAATGATCAATTTTCTCCTTCTCATCTTGGTGGAAGAAGTTTTTCATCTCTTTGGTGTTCTCAATCAAATTAATTGATACCGCTAGTGGCTGGTTATAACCTCAAATGTTGGATGTTTTCCATAAGACCACAATAAGCGTCTTTTCGTTGTTGATTTCCCAACAACTCCGTTATAACCTTCTTGGAAGGATGCTTTCCAAGCTCATTTGTGGCAGAAGTTGTCATTTTCTTCTCCATTCTTTATTCCAAGGATCTATCTTCTATTATTTATTTCTTCCAGAGGCATTGTGATGTTGCTCTCTTCACTGATCTTCTCGGTTTGTGAGGACCGTGCTCTTTTCGTGCTTATCCATTTCCAACCGGAGTGTCCTGCCCTCTTTTCAACTTCTTCCCATTCTGTCAAGTTTTGCTTCCCTTCTCAATCGGAGTGATGTCTGAAATCTTTCTTACCCCTTGTGCCATTCTTTCATTAGTTCCGGAGGCAGTGTGTTGCTGATTTCATCAAGTGTCATCCCATCTTCTCAAGTTCATGTTAATTCCTTCCATTTTCTATCGGAGTGCGATCCAAATTATGTCATTCTTGTTCCTTGTTTCTCTTTTCTACCGGTGTGCTTTCATATTAATTTTGATCCGTTAAGCTCTGGTTTCATGTCCTTCAACCTACAAGGTTCTCGCAATGTCCCTTGTTCCTCTTGCTGAACGGAGTGTTTTAAATTATGTTCACCTCCGTTGTGTCATTTCTTCAAGCTTTGCGACCTCTCAAGGTTCTTTGATTTCACTCGCTTGTCAAAGAAGCAACTTTGTTTTACCTCTTCCTCTTCCGCTTTTCTCTCTGGTGCCATCCTAGATCTCGGGACGAGATCCTCTTGTAGTGGTGGAGTGTTGTAACGCCCCAAGACCGACGCTTCAGAAGACTTCCATATTTCGTGATCGCCGTGTGTTTCTTTTTGCTTGCTCTATTTATTTTGCATTGAATCATGTCATCTGCATCATGATAACAACATTTAAAATGTTAATATTTGTTGTTTCCATTAAATTGCTAAATATGCATATGGGGATTTTCCGGAATTGTTGTTTGTTATTTCCGGCCTCATTTAACTTGCTTAAATAGTTAGTTTACTTATGCTTCACCCCTTGCCATGTTTAATAACATTAAATATTGTTGGGTACATAAACAAGAGCGAACTAAATAACTTGAATGTGGTGTTTCGTCAATATGCAACTTGTTACATATTGAGCTCCACTTAATTTGTAGTATTGTTTGTTGCATTTTGCCATGCCATGCCTCATTAAATCGGACATGCATCATACTTGTTTGTGCATCATGCCATGTGTATGTGGTGGTTGTTTACTATGTTGTTTGCTTCTTTCCGGTTTGCTTCTCTCGTTAGCTTCGGTTCCGTTCCGGAGTTGTGAGGATTCGTTCGACTTCGTCCGTTTGTCTTCTTCATGAATTCGTTCTTCTCCCTTGCGGGATCTCAGGCAAGATGATCATACCCTCGAAATCACTTCTATCTTTGCTTGCTAGTTGTTCGCTCTATTGCTTTGCCGCGCTACCTACCACTTGTTATATCATGCCTCCCTAATTGCCATGTCAGCCTCTAACCTTTTCACCCTTCCTAGCAAACCGTTGTTTGGCTATGTTACCGCTTTTGCTCAGCCCCTCTTATAGCGTTGATAGTTGCAAGTGAAGTTGAAGGTTGTTCCTTGTTGGAACATGGATATGTTGGGATATCACAATATCTCTTATCTTAATTAATGCATCTATATACTTGGTCAAGGGTGGAAGGCTCGGCCTTATGCCTGGTGTTTTGTTCCACTCTTGCCGCCCTAGTTTCCGTCATACCGGTGTTATGTTCCTTGATTTTGCGTTCCTTACGTGGTTGGGTGATTTATGGGACCCCCTTGACAGTTCGCTTTGAATAAAACTCCTCCAGCAAGACCCAACCTTGGTTTTACCATTTGCTACCACCTATCCCCTTTTCCCTTGGGTTCTGCAGACTCAAGGGTCATCTTTATTTTAACGCCCCCCGGGCCAGTGCTCCTTCGAGTGTTGGTCCGAACTGAGCTGCCTGCGGGGCCACCTTGGGGAAACTTGAGGGCTGGTTTTACTTGTAGCTAGTCTCATCCGGTGTTGCCCTGAGAACGAGATATGTGCAGCTCCTATCGGGATTTGTCGGCACATCGGGCGGCTTTGCTGGTCTTGTTTTACCATTGTCGAAATGTCTTGTAAACCGGGATTCCGAGACTGATCGGGTCTTCCCGGGAGAAGGAATATCCTTTGTTGACCGTGAGAACTTATAATGGGCTAAGTTGGGACACCCCTGCAGGGTATAAACTTTCGAGAGCCGTGCCCGCGGTTATGTGGCAGATGGGAATTTGTTAATGTCCGGTTGTAGAGAACTTAACACTCGACTTAACTAAAATACATCAACCGCGTGTGTAGCCGTGATGGTTTCTTTTCGGCGGAGTCCGGGAAGAGAACACGGTTTTTGGGTTATGTTTGACGTAAGTAGGAGTTCAGGATCACTTCTTGATCATTACTAGTTGATGACCGTTTCGTTGCTTCTCTTCTCGCTCTTATTTGCGTATGTTAGCCACCATATATGCTTAGTGCTTGCTGCAGCTCCACCTCACTACCCTTTTCTTCCTATAAGCTTAAATAGTCTTGATCTCGCGGGTGTGAGATTGCTGAGTCCTCGTGACTCACCAGATTCTTCCAAAACAGTTGCAGGTGCCGACGATACCAGTGCAGGTGATGCAACCGAACTCAAGTGGGAGTTCGACGAGGACCTTGGTCGTTACTATGTTTCGTTTTCTGATGATCAGTAGTGGAGCCCAGTTGGGACGATCAGGGATCTAGCATTTGGGGTTGTCTTATTTTTATTTTGGTTCCGTAGTCGGACCTATGTGTGTACTCTGATTGATGTATGATTTATTTATGTATTGTGTGAAGTGGCGATTGTAAGCCAACTCTTTATGCCATTCTTGTTCATTACATGGGATTGTGTGAAGATGACCCTTCTTGCGACTAAACCACAATGCGGTTATGCCTCTAAGTCGTGCCTCGACACGTGGGAGATATAGCCGCATCGTGGGCGTTACAGGCGGCGACGGGCTGGGGCGGCGACGGGGGCGCGCGCGACGGGTCGGCGACGACAGGGACGGGCTGGGCGGCGACGACGGCGATGGGCTGGGGCGGCGACGACGTATATGGGCTGGGGCGGCGACGGGGCACGCGCGACGGGGCGGCGACGGGGATGGGCGCGATGAAGCAAATGAACAGAAACTAACTAAAATTTTCGTAAGTGCTGTATATATAGGAGAGGCCTTTAGTACCGATTGGAGCCACCAACCGGTACTAAAGGTCAAATATGGCCAGCCCTAGCGGCGGGAAGCGCATGCCTTTAGTACCGGGTAGTGGCTGCAACCGGTACTAACGACCCCCCTAGTACCGGTTGGAGCCACGAACCGGTACTAAAGGGGGTGCGCTCCCATCCCGCGGTGCATAAAGTTTAGTCCCACCTCACCGGGCCAAGGGCAGCCGCACTGGTTTATAAACCCAGCCGCGGCTGCACTGTACACGAAGTGCATCCAGTTTTTGCCGTAACCCTTTCTAGTTTTTTGCACCTGCTATGTGGGTGAAATGATGATACCATGCCAAGTTTCAACCTTTTCAGAGTTCATTTGTAGTGCTTTTCAGTTTCAGGGTCATTTAGCTCAAAACGAATCAGTAAATGCATGAAAATACCAAATGAAAGCACAAAGGGTTGAAAGTTGACGACGTGGCTTTGAATGGTGCATAATGAACGCATAGAAAGTCTGGATATGTAATAAGTTTTAAAAAATGAAGTGCCTTTGTAACTGATGAATTTTCGTCCGAAATCCTGATACTTTGAAAGAGAGTGTCCAGTTTGTACACGAAGTGCATCCAGTTTTTGCCGTAACCCTCTCTATTTTTTGCACCTGCCATGTGGGTGAAATGATGATACCATGCCAAGTTTCAACCTTTTCAGAGTTCATTTGTAGTGCTTTGCAATTTCAGGGTCATTTAGCTCAGAACAAATCAGTAAATGCATGAAAAATACCAAATGAAGGCACAAGGGTTGAAAGTTGACGACGTGGCTTTGAATGGTGCATAATGAACACATAAAAAGTCTGGAATTGTAATAAGTTTAAAAAAATGAAGTGCCTTTGTAACAGACGAGTTTTCATCCGAAACCCTGATACTTCGAAAGAGAGTGTCCAGTTTGTACACGAGTGCATCCAGTTTTTGTCGTAACCCTCTCTAGTTTTTTGCACATGCTATGTGGGTAAAATGATGATACCATGCCAAGTTTCAATCTTTTCAGAGTTCATTTGTAGTGCTTTTCAATTTCAGGGTCATTTATCTCAAAACAAATCAGTAAATGCATGAAAAATAGCAAATGATGTCAGAAAGGGTTGAAAGTTGATGACATGGCTTTGAATGGTGCACACTGAACGCAAATGAAGTGCCGGTGTAACAGATGAGTTTTCATCCGTGTAAACATGTAAAAATATACATCAAAATACATTGATCATCAATGATCTTTTTGTGTAGAATCTGAATTGTCAATAGGAATCTTCCCGGTTTAAGAACCGGCGAAGATTCCTATTGCGGCCATAGATTCTACACATAGAGTTCGGTGAAGATCAAGTGGTTGTGATAGTTTGAGAAGTAACATATTTAAGGTGGTAAAAACCCTGTTAGTGGAGCGAGGTGGGACTAAAATACCGTTGCACGGCGAATCAACTAAGAAACTTTAGTACCGGTTGGTGGCATGAACCGGTACTAAAGGGGTTGGTGGGGCCTCAGCCCGCCAACAGCCTACCACAGCCTCTAGTACCGGTTCGTGGCACGAACCAGTACTAAAGGTTCACCACGAACCGGTACTAATGAGTGCCGCCCGCCTAGCCGTTTGAACCGGCACTAATGGTCACATTAGTGCCGGTTCAGCTACAAACTGGGACTAATGTGCTTCACATTAGGCACTTTTTCTACTAGTGTGACATCCTTAGAAAACATCTAGATATGAATTAGACAAACTGATAAATCAACACCAAAAAGGTGTCTAGTTCTTTTGTACTCCCTCAGTTCCATATTATAAGTCATTTTAGAGAATCCAGTACAAAATTTCGCAGTTCAAACATTTTCTACACTTTCCAAAAGTACCCCCGGTCGGAGAGGGCTCTCTCTTGCACATTTCCTTTGTTTCCCCTCTCTCTTGCCTCGCCTTCCACCTCCTCTCCCCTTGCCTGCAGCGCCAGCTTCTCCGCGCCGTCGGTTTCCTCTTCCTCCTTGCTGCCCTCGCCCTCTCCATCCTCGCCCGCCTCCATCACCACCCCCATGGCACTCAGCACCAGGCAGAGACGGAGGAGCCCCTACTCGCGAAGCCGGCACCAGGCTGATCCCGCAAGAGGAGATTCTGCCACAGGGTCTTGCTCGGGCATACTTGGCCCTCGCCGTCGCGTCGCTCGAGGTGCTTGCGCTGGCGTTCTTGGTCCTCCCTAGTTTTAAGTTTACTAATTTTATGGTCCATTGCTATTAAGTTTTGGCTGCGGAAACTTAGCAAAAACTTTAAAAAATGTGAACACATATTGAAAATTGGTCTTATTCAAAGTCCTTGTCACAAGGAACACAAATATGCAAACAAAACTTAACTAGGACTTTCATTTCAAAAGATAATTAGTGCTCCTCGTCCGCAGCAAAGCCACCTCCTTCAGGTGCCCCCTCCTCCCTATCCCTCCCCTCTTGCACATCTGATTTGTGTTCGATTCTGAAATCCATGCACTGGTGTATGTAATCTGGGCAGGAGCAAACGCATCGACCACTTCTGCCTCGAATAGTTGGAGCACAAGGTCGAGGAGCATCCTCAACGCACCAATGTCCGGGCCATCCTCCGCAGCCACGGCATCAACCTCCACAACGACGGAGACCATATGCGCGTCTAACTCTGCCTCCGCCCATGCCATCTCTGTGCTGCTGTGATTTGCAATATCTTGTTAGCAGTACATTGCATCCCTAGTTAGTAGTAGTACAGTGCAGAAATATCGAGTACGACATGATGTTCAGTGCTGCCGCACTGTGCTAGTTCTCATACCACAGCTAGAACACAAATATATTGAAATTTAAGGGTGAAATGAAAACATATGGGACATGGGACGGGGGGAGCATGCTATTATTTGACACCATGCATGCATGGGCCCACCCAAAAGTAGTCCATGGCGTCATGCATGTAAAGAAGATAAGCATACATGCATTGGAATCTTGAACCAAACGGAGGGCTGAGATCAATCTTTTAAATCTAGGCCGATATGATTGATATATAGGCTGATATATTAGTTTTGGGGCTCTATCGACATAAACATAACATATCATTTTGTAAATATCATTTTCACACATATCTTCTGTCATGGACCGAAATATCGACCGTATGGCCGATATCTGACCCGATATGCCCGCAAATATAGACCAGTATGTCGATGAACACAATTATTTGTCGTAAAGCGGTGAAAAATGGATTATATATTTACAACTCCGTAGAACACATATATAACGTATTATCCTTAATCTTAGAGAGAGGATTTTGTGAATCTATCTTAAACGCTTATCCTCTCACAACTCCCCTCCCATCATCCTACCTGCCTTGCCACTGTTTTTCATCCGCCCTTGGTCTGCCCTTGGTCGAAGTTTGTCGAGCTTATGTCATGGATCAATGGAGTAGCTGGAGTTGGACCGAAAAGGGACCCCCCCCCCCCCTCCATGTTGGTTGGCTTTGGGGAAATGTTACCCGCGGGTGGATAGGCCCGGTTGGGATCCCGCTATTTAATTTGTCTTTCATTCCTTCAATATGTCACAAACCCACATTTGCTTCAGTGCATACACACACACGTGACATGCCCCGACTGAGTCCAAAGGTCTGCTGCAAATATTGCGCTCATGCTGCAAAATATTCTTCACATTATTTTTTCCGCGAATTATATTGCATGTTATTGGAAATATTGATTTACATGTTGCGGCAGATTTTTACCAAGTGGTCAGCATGGTAAGCTACCAACAAAAAAATTAGCATATGTTGCCATGCATGATTCTTCTCGGGCCTTTATTAGGAGATTGGTTAGTACATCTATTTACAGGAAGTAAATAATGCTACAGTATTAATTTGTTTGGACTGCTTCGATGTTTTTGGTATGTGCTTTATCATGCCAGGGAAAAAAAGAATACTACTACTATCTAGACTCCTCTCTCGTTCTCAAAAAAAAAGACTCCTCTCTCCGTCTCTACTCTCTTCACCGGTTTAATTAACTTTCCTTTCCTTCCACTAGTATACTATCTTGTTGGCGAAGAAATATCGATCAGATCCGGCCAAGATTCGTTTCCATATACAACTGCTATCTCTTCTCCCGCTCAAAGAAAAAAAAAAGAACTGCGAACTCCTCTCTCTCTCTCCCTCCCTCTCTCTCTGCCACGCTGTCAAATTAACAGAAAGTAACCCGCAAAAAAAGATTAACAGAAGGTGATCACGTCAAACAGCACGGTACGGTAGTCTCTCTCTCTCTCTCTCTTAAATTAACAGCAGGTGATCCCGTTTAAACCGCGCGGTACTCTCTTTCTCTCTCTCTCTCTTTCTCTCTCTGCCGTACTGTCAAACCGTTTAAACCGCGCGGAAGTCTCCCTCTATCTCTCTCTCTCTCTGCCACGCTGCGCTGTCAAATCAGCAGCAGGCGAATCCCCTTTAAACCGCGTAACAAACTGGATCATCGATCCGCCCTTCCTTCACCCGCCATCCATCGTCTCCGAGGCATACTCCCGACCCCCTTCCCGCCGCGATCCCCCGCTCGCAGCCGCGCGCGCCACGGAACCCGGCGTAAACCCTACCGACTCCAACTCTATCTCTACTTCTCCACCCCGTCTCGCCGCCCAACGGAGCTACCCCTCACCCAAGCCCTCGCTCTCCATATAAGGCACCCCACTTTCCCTCTATCTCCCTCCACCCACAAGCAAAGCGCACGCGGCCCCCACAACACAAGCCAAGCGAAGCCCTAAAATCTCGAGCGTAGCGATTCCAAACCCTAGCGTCTCGCTCTCTCTCACCTCGCTCCTAGTCGATCGATCTACGATCTGGTTTCCTTCCATGGCGGATTCCGCTGATGGTCGCCCGGCCCAGTCACCGCGCCGGCGCCGGGAGGTCGAGGAGGGCGAGGTCGCCTCCGGCTACTACACCGGCTCCGACACCGACACCGACGACGAGGACGCGCGCTACTTCCTCCACTCACTGCCCCTCCACGACCACCGCCAGCACCAGAAGGTCACGGTCGCCCGGCCCGGCCCCGGCCCTGTCGTGGAGGACGTGGTCAGCGCCGGGACAAGAAAATCAAGATCAAGATCGACTACCCGCCGGTCGTCGCCGTCCTCCTCGCTCGGCTCCGACGGGACCATCAGCGACGACGGCCACGCCGGCGGCGACATTGCTGCCGTCACCGCGTTATTCCCGGCCTGCCCCGTCTGCCACAGGCACTTCCACAGCTCCAAGGCCGTCCATGGGCACATGAGGGTCCACGCGCAGGCCCAGCCCAAGGAGGAGGCGAAGGCGTCTGCTACGGTCAGCGCCGTGGACGAGGTGGCCGACTCCGTGTCCGTGTCCACGGCCTATGTCGTCGAGGAGCCCAAGACCCCGGACGACCCGATGACCCTGGAGGTGGCGACCAGCGATCAGGTCGTCGCCGGCAGCGGCAGCAGCAGGAGGTCCAGCAGCGTGGAGCCCAGTCAGAGTGCTGCTTTTCTTTCCATGGCCATCGTGGTGGCAGAGGCAGCAGCACCCGCCGCTGCACCCAATCAAGTGGACATCGCCCCAACGCCTCCTGCACATCGGCAAGACCCCGTCCCACCGCTGGTCGCACCAGCACCAGAGCCAGCCGCCGTCTACCTCCACCCGCCCACCGCCGCACAGCAGCATGCTGCCGCCGTCCCACCGCTGGCCTTCCACTCGCCGCTGCACCAGGACCCGGCCGCCCCGCGTGGATTCTCGTGCAAGGAGTGCAACCGGTGGTTCGAGACGCACCAGGGGCTGGGCGGACACGTCGCCGGCCACAAGAACCGGAGGATCGCGGCTGCCGCTGCCGCAGCAATAGCAGCGGGGGTGGACCCCATAGCAGCGGGCGGGCCTAGGCCGGAGAAGCTCCACACCTGCAAGGTTTGCGGCGAAGTCTACAGCAGCGGCGTCAGGCTAGGGGGGCACATGAGGAAGCACTACACGGGCAAGCCCATCGTGCCGAGGAAGCGGGCGCGCCTCCTCTTACCCCCGGACGTCATCGGGCTCGCGATCCCCGGGCCGGCGCCTGCCATGGAAGCACCCGTTGTGGCGCCGGCGGTGCTGCAGCAGCTGCAGGCGCCGGTGGTGCCGCCGGGCTGCCTGAGGCTCTTCGGCGTGACCATCATGCAGGAGGTGAAGAAAGAGGAGGAACCCACCGTCGACGAGAAGCAGTGATCGATGATACAGCAAGCATGCAGATTGATATCGAGTATATGAGAGTATTCTGATGTGCTATGATCTTGATATTAACACTACTTATTAGGCATCATACGTATGTAAATGTTATGAGATTGTTACCATTAGTAGATTAATTAGGTCAGAAACATCTCAGGAGAAGTCTTAAGTTGTGCAATATATAGTTCGATCCATACGTGCCCTGAATTTGGATAAATGTGTTTTGATTGTACGCTTTTTTCATCAACTTCTAAAGATTTGAAGGACAACACACTGCACATCACACTCGTCTTGATCAGCTTTTTTTTGGGAACGAAAAGGGCGCAAAGCGCGGTGGGAACGAAAAGGGCGCAAAGATCCTAACGGAAGCTCTGCAAAAGGTGGAAGTGCATGCATGCACAAACGGCAACGCCAATGCTAAATCAACACCTGGAAAAGTAGCAGTTTTTTCATTGAAGAAAATTAAAATAAACTTCACTCAATTAGATTAATCTGATGATATAATTTATGTCAAATGTGTCTAGGCTGAGCAGCTATAAATAAACTCTTGCAGAAGTCTGCACTCATGTGATGTACACACACACTATACCATTGCAGCACAAAAACAGAGTGACGAGCGTGTGCGCCCCTTCACACGTGCACCAGCATGCATGTTACTCCAAGAGAAGTTTTAGCTACACAATGACACAACCGTAGCACTTGTGCAACATCGGTCTTGTCTTGGATGAATTTCTTATTGCAGCCATGAATTGTCAGAGATTTTGCAATTTTTTCTCATTATATACAAGTTTAGAATCTCACTACCATTTCATGTCATTTTTCACCGCAAAAAAAATTGTATCTCCTTTCATCAAAAAACAAATAATTTAGCAGCGAAGATTAAAAGCACAAAAAAATCTGCATCTTGTTTAAAACTCTTGTTTATTGCCCAAGAAGCAACCGTTTATTGACTCGATCAGTACTTTTTTTAGATGATCAGTACTCTCTTGTATAACATGACAGTAGTCGAACGACCCCATGTTCTATTATGCTCTACCTTATACGTAACCTTACGCCATGGGAACTGATCAGCTTGATTCACTCAACCTCATACGGAGATTATAGTTGTGAAAGAGTTTTTTTTTCCGGAGAAACTTTCACTTTATTCATTATCATGGCTATATAGAGAACACCAGAAGTAACAAAAATTATAACCACAAGAGGGTTTGGGCCCCGGAGCCCATATCTAATGGTGGTTGTGGCGGTCATTGGGTGCGGGGGGTGGCAGGTGTTGGGCAGGGGATGATGGTCATGGTGTGAACGTTATTGACTCGGGCGAGAGGAGGTGGCACTATGTTGGGCTAGGTATTTGATTCCGTTCGTGGCCGGGGTAAACAAAGGCTATGCCTGAGGGCATTAACTTCTTTCTTGAAGGCGCCATCGAGACGGCATGCTCTCTTCTTCGTCTGAGATGGCAACTCCGAGGAAACCTCCGACCCTCTAGGGGGTCAGAGATGATGATGATGACAGTGCAGAGCTCCTCTTGGGGCATCATCTTTTGTGTGCTACCGGTTGGAGGGAACAGTGGTAGGAGGTGGCCGGTGTTGTTGGTGTTGGGCAGATGCGATCCAAGTTTTCAATCTCATGTTGGCAAGTCTGGCGTTTGCGTCTGAAGCCGGGTACGCGAGTGTGATTCTTCTCGGATTAGCTCGCTCCTGTACGACACCCTCCCTCTCTTTTTGGGGTTGGTTGTCGGATGGCAACCAGATGAATAAGGCTCAAAGCGTCAGCCCTGCTTGGTTAGAGGATGATGGGATCGCAAGACTTCCCTTGCCCCGCCGAGCCTTCGTGATCTTTGAAGCTGAATTCCTTCTCTTCTAGGGTGTGGTGTTGTTGTGGTGCTAGTGTGATGTTCTTGTGTGTTGTTGTGGGTTTGTGTGCTCAATCTAGCATTTGTAAATGTGTCTTCTTCTTCATCAATTAAATGCAACGTCGCTGGTTTTCTAAAAAATATTGATGCCCGGCCTTGGGGAAAAGGTGCCCAGGGGGTGCCTAGTGTCGGGATCGCACGGTTTGGCGTAGATTCCTTCGATATATAAACACCTACATTCGGTTTGTTGCAATCACACGGGGTTAGATGCCCCGATGAGTCCGAAGGTCTCTGGCAGATGTTTCACTCGTGCCACCTGAAAGCTGAATAAAACTGTTGCTTATTGATGATTTGGTGCGGCATACAAGAGTATATAAGAGGGTACAAACCGACTTGGGGTAGGGGTATAAAACTGACTTGGACTAGAAGTCGTATACCATAATGACTACTCTAACATCCCCCCGCAGTATCAACGGCAGGCTCGACGACGTTGAGACTGAAACAGATATCTTGAAACGGCTTAGTAGGCAGTGCCTTGGTGAAAATGTCAGCAAACTGAGCCGTAGAGGGAACATGAAGCACCCGAACCTGACCAAGAGCAACCTTTTCACGAACAAAATGAATATCAATCTCAATATGCTTTGTGCGTCGGTGTTGAACTGGATTGCTGGTCATGTAGACTGCTGATATGTTGTCACAGTAGACAATAGTGGCCTGCTCAATAGGCCTGTGTAGCTCGGAGAGTAACTGCCGAATCCAGATTGTATCTGCAACGGCATGTGCCACAGCGCGATACTCAGCCTCGGCCGACGAACGTGAGACTGTAACCTGTCTTTTCGAAGACCAAGAAATCAAATTGTTACCAAGAAAAACACAAAAACCGGAAGTGGACCTTCGAGTGTCAGGACAACCAGCCCAGTCTGCATCAGAGTATGCGGTAAGCGAGTTTGGAGAAGAATTATTGAGGTGGAGACCATGATTGAGAGTTCCTTTTAAATACCGAAGAATGCGTTTAACATGATTATAGTGAGGAACCCGGGGATCATGCATATAGAGACATGCTTGTTGAACAGCAAAAGAGATTTCAGGACGAGTAATGGTGAGATATTGGAGAGCACCTGTTAGGCTACGATAGAGAGTAGGATCGGAAAAGGGTTCACCGGTAGCCGAAAGTTTAAAACTAGTATCGACAGGAGTGCGAGATGATTGACAGTCAAGCATACCAGCACGATTAAGAAGATCAAGAATATACTGGCGTTGGGAAAGAAAAAGGCTGGAGGAATCTCGAACAACAGCAATGCCTAAGAAATGATGAAGGAGTCCTAGGTCAGTCATAGAAAATTCAGATCTAAGAAGAGAGACAATATGATCTAAGAACTTTTGAGAGGAGGCGGTAAGAATGATATCATCTACATAGAGAAGTAAATAGGCAGTGTCAGAAGTTTGATGATACACAAAAAGAGAGGTGTCGGAGAGAGATGGAGTGAAGCCTATTGTTTGAATGAAGGAGGAGAAGCGTTGAAACCAAGCTCGTGGGGCCTGTTTAAGACCGTAGAGAGATTTCTGAAGAAGACATACATGAGTTGGAAAGGATGGATTTTCAAAACCCAGAGGTTGCTGGCAGTAGACAGTTTCTTGAAGGGAACCATGGAGGAAAGCATTTTTAACATCAAGTTGGTGAATGGGCCATGAAGAGGAGACAGCAACACTAAGAACGGTGCGAATGGTGCTAGGTTTAACAACAGGAGAGAAGGTTTCTTCGTAATCAATTCCTTGTTGCTGAGAAAAGCCACGACAAACCCACCTGGCTTTATATCGTGAGAGGCTCCCATCGGAGTGGAACTTTTGGCGAAAAATCCATTTGCCAGAAACAATATTTGTATTGGGAGGACGAGGAACAAGTTGCCAGGTGTTGTTTTGAAGTAAAGCATTATATTCTTCTTGCATGGCAGCGGCCCAATTGGGATCAAGTAGAGCAGTTTTGTAATTCTTTGGAAGAGAAGTGAGAGATACGGAGGTATGAAGGTTTAGGCGGTCTTGGGGTTGATGAAATCCTGATTTGGCCCTAGTACGCATGCGATGATCATTAATCGGGGCTGCTGTAGGAATAGCACGAGGGGGTAAGGTGGGTACTGGTGAGTCCGGCGCAGCGGAAGAGTCGGACGAAGGAGTAGGGCTGGGTGGTGGAGTGGGAGCAGGGCTGGGTGGTGGAGTGGGAGTAGGGGCCGGGGGTGTTGGGGAGGGAGCAGGGGTCGGGGGTGTTGGGGACGTCTCGGGTGGGGTGAGTGTATGGTTGGGATTGGCTATGGTGGGTGTTAATGGTGGTGGTGATAAGTTGTGTTCGGCAGGTAGGGGAGTATATAGTTGGAAAGGACGGGGAGAGGGGGTGTTTGCGGAGCTAGGGGTGTTGGATGGTGTAGTAGTGCGTTGTGAGAAAGGAAAAATGTGCTCAGCAAACGTGACATGACGAGAGACATGAACGTGTCCGGTGTGAAGGTCGAGACAGCGATAGCCTTTGTGCTCGTCAGAGAAGCCGAGAAAAGCACATGGGATAGAGCGTGGTGACAATTTATTTGCAGAAGTGGCGTAGGCATTGGGAAAACAGAGACAGCCGAAAACACGAACCGCGGAGTAGTCGGGGTGGGAAAGAAAGAGGGAATAATAGGGAGTAGTGTTGGGTTTAGTTTTAGAAGGTCGAATATTTAGAAGGAAGGTGGCCATGTGTAGGGCTTCAGCCCAAAACTTGGGAGGCATAGATGATTGAATGAGGAGAGTGCGAACTATATCATTGAGGGTGCGAAGAGAGCGTTCTGCTTTACCATTTTGAGGGGAGGTGTAGGGACATGAGAACCTAAGCAGGATGCCATGTTGTAAGAAGAAAGTACGATTTTTAATGTTATCAAACTCGCGACCATTGTCACATTGGATAAAGCGAATTGGGAGGAAGAAGTGAACAGACACATAGCGTTGAAAATTAAGGAAAAGAGAATGGACCTCGGATTTGTTGCGTAGAGGAAAAGTCCAGACAAAGTGGGTGAAATCATCTAGGATAACAAGGTAGTATTTAAAACCCGAAACACTTGCAATGGGAGAGGTCCATAAATCACAATGTATTAATTCAAAGGGATAAGTGCTACAAGAACTAGAGGAACTAAAGGGAAGACGCACATGTTTGCCTAATTGACAAGACTCGCAAAACACAGAATTATGAGAGTCCCTATTACATGGTATGGTAAATTCACTAAGCATAGAAGCTAAGACGGCGGGGTTGGGATGGCCCAAGCGACGATGCCAGAGATCGACGGAGGCCAGCATGGATGTTGGAGGGGTGGCGGCAGGAACTCCATTAAGAGAATAAAGATCACCGGAGCTATTGAAGCGAGCGATCTCGGCCTTGGTCAGGTAATCCTTCACAGATAAACCAAAAGGGTCAAATTCAGCCGAAACTAGATTGTCGCAAGTAAATTGGCGAACAGAGATAAGATTTTTAATGAGGGCGGGTGCAACTAGAACATCGCGAAGTAAAAGAGGTTTGGTGGAAGAGGGAAGTTGAGCCTGACCAACACAATATATAGGAATAGATGATCCATCTCCAAGGATAATGGAAGGGAAAGGAGATTTAGTGCAAGAAGATAACCAATTACTAGATGCAGACATATGACTAGAGGCCCCTGAATCAAAGATCCAATCCGTACCTGAGTTTCCTTGTGCAGCAAAGTTATTCATGGCCTGGAGAAAGGCAGCTTGATCCCAGCTCGGCGTCGCAGGTGAGGGTGGCGTCGGAAGCAGTGCCGGCGGATACGATGGTGAAGGCAGTAGGGCCGGCTGGGGAGTGTAGTAGGCATTGGCCGGCTGTGGTGGGGGTGGCGTCGGGAGCAGGGCCGGCTGAGGTGTGTAGTAGGCGCCGCCGTCGGTGCTGTAATGACCATAAGGAGCATACGTCGGGGCGGCGTGATAGGCATTGGCCGGCTGTCGGGGGTTGAGAACCCCGGGAGCACCAGTAGGCGGCCGAAGGCCGGGTTGCCAGGCACCTGAGTATGCCGGCGGAGCACCGAGGGTGGACGGAGCGGACCAGGGCATGGGCCATGCTTGAACAAGCCCCGTCCAAGGATCATGAGGAGGCCGCCATGCAACCGCAGATGGAGCACTGGTGGGTGGTGCAGGACTCGGTGCTGGTGATGTCGTAGGCGGAACCGAACGAGTCGACGGCGGCCTGTAGATAGGGTTTTTGCCGCGGTAGTTCGGACTAGGACGCCAGCCTGGGGGCGGTTGAACAGATGACGATGCGGACGGCCCGGCGGCAGGAGCCGGCCTGGAAGGCGGCGCTGGTGTAGACGACAGAGGAGGACGAGCCGCAGCATGAAAGACCTTGGGGCGAGAGTCCTTGCGAGCTTGTGTTTCCGCCGCGAGTTGTAGCAAGGAACGAACTTCAGCGAAGGTAGGAGGGGGCCGTATCATCGGTATGAACGAGGCTTGCTTGTCAAAGTCTTCGCTGAGGCCGACGACGACGATATTGATTAGCTGTGAGTCGCTAACTGTATCGCCGAGTTCGCGGAGCTCATCACCAATGGTCTTAACGCGCTGGCAGAACAGGTTCACCGGGGCGTCTCCTTGCACCATATTGCGAAGCTCGGTGTGGAGAGCGTTTTTCCGAGCGTCGGTGTTGCTTTGGAAGAGCTGACGGAGGGAGTGCCAGATGTTGGCAGCGGTGGCGCCGTCGTGATCGAGCATGTTGAAGATCTCGGTGGTGATGCGGGTGTAGAACCACTGGACGATCGCGAGATCGTCTTTCAACCATTGCGGATCGTCGGGGCGGGGAAGACAGTTGGCGGCGACATGCGAGCGCAGGTTGCAGCGGCCGAGGTGGAGATCGAAGAGATGTCTCCAATGGTAGTAGTTGTGGGCGGCGAGATCAAGAACTATGGGGATGTAGGGGCTGACGTCGGAGATTGTGTCAGCAAGAGATATTGGTGCGGCGAGGATGGGTGCAGGGTAGTTTTGTGGAGCTATGGTGAGGGCCGAGAGAGAAGCGGCCGCGGCGTTGGCAGCCTTGGCGATGAGTGCGGCTCGGCGCTCGAAGTAGCCGGGCGGCGGCAGCGGCGGCGGCGTTGGCGGAGCCATACCATAAACCCTGGGACCGGTATCTGATACCATGAAAGCTGAATAAAACTGTTGCTTATTGATGATTTGGTGCGGCATACAAGAGTATATAAGAGGGTACAAACCGACTTGGGGTAGGGTATAAAACTGACTTGGACTAAAAGTCGTATACCATAATGACTACTCTAACACCACCAAATATTTTTCATTTTATCCATTTTGCTAATTATTCTTCATGTAATTGGAAACATTGATTTACTTTTTTTTGCGGGTTTGGAAACATTGATTTACATGTTGCAGCATATATGTTGCAACGATTCCTCTCGAGGACTTTGTTGCGACGAGTGGAGATTTCTTACTTTTCCTTGCACGAAAAATAATGCTAGTGCGTTGATTTATTTGGAATGCTTCGAAGTTTTTGGTATGCGCTTTTTTCTCCTTTTGTGAGATTTTTTTGGTACGTGCTACTACAACGGGAGACAAAAAATAATGCAACTTAAACGCACCGTACCGTTCTAGCTAGACTCCTCTCTCTCTCTCTCTCTCTCTCTAAACCGGCCCGTTTAACTTTTCTTTGCCTCCACTTGGAGATGGGGGATATATCTTCGTGGCCACGAAATGTCGATCGGAGATCCGGCCAAGATTTGCTTGCATATTCAACTACTCTCTCTCTCTCTCTCTCATGTGCCACGCTGTCAAATTAACAGAAAGTGATTCCGTTTAAACAGTATGGAGGGGTACGGTAGACTCTATCTCCCTCGCTCTGCTGTCAAAATAACAGCAAGTGAATCCCATTGTATGGTGAATCCCGGGCCGTTTAAACCGCGCGGCAGTCTCTCTCTTTCTATCTCTATATCTCTCTCTGCAGCTGGTGAATCTCCAGGTGAATCCCGTTTAAACCGCGCGCGAGTCTCCTCTCCCTCTCCCTCTCCTTCCGCCTAACAAACTCCATCGATCCCTGCCGCCATCCATCGTCTCCTTCCTTCCCGCCGCGATCGTCCACCACTCGCAGCCGCGCGCGCCACGGAACTGCGCCTTGCCGCCGCAGATCGATCGGATCCATCTACCCCTTCCTCTCCGTATAAGGGACTAAGGGAGCCCACTCGTCCTCCCCACCCACAAGCAAAGCGCAGCGTCGCCAAGCCAAAGCCCCCCCACAACACAAGCAAAGCCCTAACTCTCGAGCGTAGCGTAGCGACGCCAAACCCTAGCTTCTCTCGCTTGACCTCTCGCTCTCTCTCCCTCACTGCTGATCGATCGATCAACCGATCTGGTTTCCTTCCATGGCCGGCTCCGCTGGTGATCGCTTAGGCCAGTCGGGGCGCCGGCGCCGCGAGATCAAGGAGGGCGAGGTCGTCGCCTCCGGCTACTACACCGGCTCCGACACCGACACCGACGACGAGGACGCGCGCTACTACCTCCACCCACTGCCCCTCCACGACCACCGCGACCGCCAGCGGATGGTCACGGTCGCACGGCCCGGCCCTGCCCCTGTCCCTGTCGTGGAGGACGTGGTCGGCGGCAGCGGCAGCGCCGGGTCAAGATCAAGAACAAGAAGATCAAGATCGACTACCCGGCGCTCGTCGCCGTCGTCCTCGCTCGGCTCCGACGGGACCATCAGCGACGACGGCCACGCCAGCGGCGACACTGCTGCCGTCACCGCGTTATTCCCGGCCTGTCCCGTCTGCCACAGGCAGTTCCACAGCTCCAAGGCCGTGCATGGGCACATGAGGGTCCACGCGCAGGCGCAGCCCAAGGAGGAGGAGAGGGTGTCTGCTACGGTCAACGCCGTGGACGACACCGTTTCCGTGTCCATCGCCTATGTCGCCGCGGAGCCCAAGACCTCAGACGACCCGATGACCGTGGAGCTGGCGAGCAGCAGCAGCGAGCCCAGTCAGAGTGCTGCTGATCTTTCCATGGCCATCGTGGTGGTAGAGGCAGCACCGCCCGCCGCTGAACCCAAGAAGGTCGACATCGCCCCGACGCCTCCTGCACCGGAGCAAAAGGAAGTCCCCGTGCCCGCTCCGGTCGCACCAGCTCCAGAGCCAGCCGCCGTCTATCTCCATCCATCCGCCCCCGCACACCAGCATGTCGCCGTCGCCCCACCGCAGGTCTTCCACGGGCCGCTGCGCATCATCCAGCACCAGGACCCGGGCGCCCCGCGTGGATTCTCGTGCAAGGAGTGCAACCGGTGGTTCGAGACGCACCAGGGGCTGGGTGGACACGCCGCCGGCCACAAGAACCGGAGGATCGCGGCTGCGGCAGCGGCAGCCATAGCAGCGGGGGTCGACCCCATAGCAGCGGGTGGGCCAAGGCCGGAGAAGCTCCACACCTGCAAGGTCTGCGGCGAAGTGTACACCAGCGGCGTCCGGCTAGGGGGCCACATGAGGAAGCACTACACGGGCAAGCCCATCGTGCCGAGGAAGCGGACGCGCCTCCTCCTTCCCCCGGATGTCGTCGGGCTCGCGATCCCCGGGCCGGCGGTTGTGGCGCTGGTGGCCGAGGCAGCGGCGCAGCCCCCGCAGGCTCCGGTGGTGCCGGCGGGCTGCCTGAGGCTCTTCGGCGTGACCATCATGCAGCAGGCGAAGGAGGAGGAGAAGCCCCAGTCCCCTGTTGACGACAAGCAGTGATCGATGATGATACGACAAGCAGTTTGATATCGAGTATATATATGAGAGTATTTTGATGTGCTTCAATCGAGTTTTTAGTACTACTATTAGTCATGATAAGTATAATTTTTACGAGATTGCTACCATGCATAGAAGATGGTTAGGTCAGAAAAATCTCGGGAGAGAAGTCCAAAGTTGTGTAGTAGTTTGATGGACACGTGATTGGATTTGGATTCTTTGTTCATCAAGTTTTAACGATTAGCAGCAAGGCCAAACGCTTTAGTGCGACACACTGCACACCACGCTCATCTTGATCAACTTTTTTGGGCCGAAAAAGATGCAAAAAAAAAGAAAGAGCGGTAGCAGAAATTTTCTCGGAAAACATCCTAACAGAGTTCGTGCAATCATGCTCAAACTGGAAGTGCATGCATGCACAATGCCAAATACTCCATCCGTTCCTAAATATTTGTATTTTTAGAGATTTCAAATGGACTATCACATACGGATGTATATAGACATAGTTTAAAGTGTAGACTCATTCATTTTGCTCCGCATGTAGTCACTTGTTGAAATTTCTAGAAAAACAAATATTTAAGAACAGAGGGAGTATATCAACACCAGAAAAGTGTCGTTATTTTTATTCAATTAAGAAAAAAAAATCCAATGTGTCTAGTTTGACCAGCTATAAACTTTTCTGCAATCATACAAGAAAATCTGCGCTCGTGGACACGCACTAGCGTATACCACATAAAACAGAGTAACGACACGTGCAGCAGCATGCATGTTACTGCAACATCAGTTTTAGCTGCATCAGTCATGTTAGAATTCCTGCTTGGAGTCAACCATACCACTTGTGCAACATCAGTCTTGTTAGAATTCCTGCTTGGAGTCAATGAATGCTCAAAGATTTTGCATCTTTTCTCACTACAGAAGTTCAGACCCAGACAATGGTCCAGGAAAAAAAAACTAATACTCAGAGGAATATGGGTCGCCGAATCTCACTACCATTTGCATCTCATTTCGTCGAAAAGAAATATTTAGCAGCATGGGTTAAAACCAATGTTTTAAATAGCGTGCTATGGAAAATAGCGGCGGGTCTCCAAATCAGCTATAGCGGGCTATTTGTGATAGCAACCATTTAGCGGCACCCTGCTGAAAGCGGAGCTATAGCCGGCTATTTAAAACTATGGTTAAAACACACACAAATAACCTGTGTCTCCCTTACGCCTCATGTTTATTGTCCAAGTAGCAACATATTATTCACTCGATCAATACTCTCTTGTACAACATGACAGTCTAACGACCCCCACAAACTATGGCCGCTGGGGCCTGGGATCCAAACACAGAAGCCAGCAGAAACCCGGAGACGCCTTTGCTCAACCGATAATGATGTGAAGCATGACAGGGTTGGAGCTAATCCAAGCCTTTTGTTTACATTCTAATCATGTACACGGGGCAACCGAGGTCACGGCTTCCCAAGGAGAGACGGGCGGTAGAATGTGTGGCTCTGCGCCATCTCGATCCTCTCACGAGGGTCGTTCATGGTTTCGTCCCTCAGGGCTTGGAGGATGTCTCCCACTGGGAGCTCCCTGCAGATTCCAAATATAAGAGTTGCGTAAGACAGAATCCTGATTCAGATCAGTTGGCTCAAAGGTTGCTTGGTAGAAACTGATGGTTGATCTTGTCTTGTTACTGTTCAGTGTGATGGTTTGATAAATTTTCTCATGGAAAACCAGAGTAAAAATGTAATGATAAAACAGAGTATATTTGCCTGTAAGCAAAGGGAAAAGCATGGCCTCAAATGGGCAAACAAGTTTTGATTTGATTTACAGTCTACTTCCTGCAAGTATGCATCGTCGGCTCTATGCTCATAAACTGGTGGACCTACACTGAGTTATGCTGGCAAGTGACGACTAGAAGCGGCAATGGACCAGACAGGCGAGAAGGGGCAGAATTTACGGTTTAACTATGCTCCTCAAGCTGTTAAAGCACTCTGTACATAGTTCAAATAAGCAGAGCAAGCCATATGCAGAATGGTAATACAGATATCACAGACCTTTTTATCAGAATTCTATAAAGCCTCTTCAGAATCGGGCACAGTTCAGCAGGAGCAACTTGCTTGTTTTCCTCTGGGTGTAGCACACTTAAGCTGGGTTGACTGAGCAGCTCAAAAAACGCACCAACAGCAGAAATACCCTGTCCAATGAAATACACAGAGTTTATACTCAGTTAGTGCATGCCATGCAAAACGCTAAAGCGAACCAACAACTCACAAGCAAAATGGGAACCATTATAGATGACAGGGATTATCAAAATAACTACATAGTAAGAATATCCCGAAGGTTTAATATCTTTTCTAGGTTTTACTTTTCGATATTATTATTCAGACATGCTCAGCAATCAGAGAAACTTCTGGAAGAAAAGAAAAGAACACTGCTATGACAGAACCTGAATCATCCCCTTTCCCTTGATACTGTCACCCATATCGAGCCTGAGTTCTCCCTTCGCTAGCATTTGCCCGTACCATGCATTGCGCCCTTTCAGGAGAGTTACGTAAGTGTCAGCCAGCAGAGGGCCGGCAAGTTTCTCTGGCTGTTCTGTCAGTAGATGGGTAATGAATATCATTTCTGACGTGCAGTGAGCAAAATACACTGATTTGCTTGTTGCACTCTCGTTTGTTAAAGCTGCCACCATTCCTGAAACAGAGAAGAGAAGGTTCTGCTTGAGCTGGGAACATAGCACATAGTAGCAAATACCTTGCCGAGAAAGAAAGCAAACACTTCTTTTAAGGCAAGAAAAGGCAAATAACTAAACACCAGTGGGTATCCTAGAATAATAGCGAAACAAGTGTTTAAATTGCCATGAAGCTTCTCCGCTTAGATGTTCTTTCTGTATAATATCAGGACATATACTTTTTGTACATAAAATGGAAGGATATATATATCCCTTCTTGTGAATATCCTGTGAATTAATGATCACTCTACTTTTTTTACTTTACAAACGAGGTTGCTTCCTGTGATTTCAAGTTAGCCTGTCCATACACTACTGCGACAACAGATCATGTTGATCATTAAACAGATCAAGTAAACTCACACATATCTGTGCCTTCTTCAATAATTAAATGCCATACAAGGTAGGACCGTAAAAGCATAAATTAACAAATATAATGACAATATATTAATGTCCCTATTTCGGTGAGCTAAATTCTAATATTCGAAGAAGACAAAAAGACGCTTACCAGCACCAATAGCATATACGTTCTTCAGTCCGCCCATAACCTCATGAGTGACAATGTCACTGTTATCCCAAACAATGAAATGTGGTTGCCTCAAAAACTTGGCGAGAGTTTTCCTCCACTTGGTGGATCCGCAGATTCGAGCATTTGCATATTCTTTGTTATAAATTTCCGAGGCAATGTTTGGTCCTCCAAGATAGAGTATATTCTCAGTTGGAACGCCAGCTGCAATTCATTTTAAAATATCAGATTTCGAGTAATTTAGATATATAAGGCAAGTACTGAACTCAGGCAATAAAGTTTAATTATGTGAGCCAGATGGGTACTTGTCAACATTAAAACATCTGTCGGCCAAGTCAGAAGATGTGCATCATGTCATTATCATGGCGTATAGTGCTTTGGCGTTAGCTCTTCAAATCGAACAGGGTACTTGATGTGATTGAGTATAAGAAATGGTAGGTGATGTATACCCAAGGGGTCACTATGCTAACTGTCATAAATTAAGTACATGAGTCCAACAGTGCATGTCAAGATCAAAACGTCTTTCGATGAAATCAGAACATATAGCATACGCTATGAAATCACTCTTTGTAGCATACTCATGCTTAACATGAAAACTGACTCCAAATCCTAGATGTACAGTTTACGCTACTTCTGTATAAAATCAAGTTGGACATCAAATCCATCCCAGGTGAGTAGCAAAAAGATAAAATCTGACAAATAATAAATCAACAGGAAAAGTCAACATCTGTTTTCATACAAGCAAACTTCAAATGCAATAGGCTGATGTGATTGGGTAAACTGAAGGTTGGTGCATATCTACAAAGTGTCAAAGTCACTATGCTAAGTGCAATAATTATGCAGGTCATGGCAACAGAAAAGTACTAAATATGTATTTGTTTTTTCCAACTGTAAATTGACAACTAATCAGACCAAAAGACTACAGAAGAATCTCATGTGCTGAAATGATTGCCATGAACTGCAGACCAAAAGACTACAGCAGAATCTCAAGTCTTAAGCATGTTTTTGCTTTGATCAGACGTATTCTTTCATAAAGCTTTCACTCAAAAGTTGGTCTCCAGAAAGTTCTCTATATTTCCCTCTCATCAAACAGTGAGTTGCAATCACTGCAGTAGAAAATAACTGATGCACTTTCTCTCCCTCATGGATACCAAATGATTGCACACATCAATATAGATGAGAATATATGTGACCAACAAACACAAAGCAAGATACATGCTTACCTGCGGAACTGATCATTTGTGTAGGCGTGATGATACGAGGAATTGGGTCCAAGGAGGCTTCTATCCCCTTTGCAAGGGAAATGATGACCGGAACGCTGATCCGCTCCTTCCAATACTTGCTGAGCTCCTCGAACACCTCCCTCGTCTCAGTGGACGGCAGCCCATTGACCACAATGTCAGCATCCCAGACAGCTTCCTGCAGGTTGGTGACCACCTTCAACGGGCAGAGGGGCGTGTCGACCATGTTCAAACAGAACCCATCCCTCAAGATCTCATCGGCGTACAAGGTCCGGTCTCCCAGCCGCGCCTCGACGTACTTGAGGTAGGCGCAGCGGCGGATGAGACGCCTCAGCACGTCCTCCCTCGAGTTGATCACGTCGAACAGATGCTCGGCGGTGGACCGGTCCACCGCCCGCCCCTGCCGGCGCCACACCCGTATCTGCACCTTCTCCCTGAAGTGGCCGTAGGCATCCTGCAGCAGAGCGGCGAAGACGCTGCCCCAGGCGCCGGCGCCGATGCTGACGATCTTGAGCAGGTCGCCGTCGGACTTGCCGAGCAGCCGGCGCAGCTCGTCCAGCCGCTCCTCGGTGCCGTTGGCGCCGTTCACCGCTCCGTTGACGTGCACGCTCCCGACCATCTCGCCCTTGTAACCCAATCCGGCAGATCAGAAATGGCTGAAAGGTGCGTGTGCTCTGGTCGGCAATCGATCGAACACCTTAAGCGCGCGCCCAGGGTCGCGAGTTCGCTCACCAACCTCGGACCTAAACACTCCAGTCCCCCGAGAAAGTTCCAGGAGCTGGTTATCCACCACCACCTACACTCACAGAAGGTGGAACAGTAATCAAACGCAAGACGTTGGAGCACTGCACCCCGGCGCAAGAATAAGTAAGCGGATCGAAGGGAGCAGAGCAGGCCGGACGGGGGCGTTTATGTGCTCACCCACCTCCAGCTCGAGGACCCCGGGGGCGGAGCTGGCCGGGCGGGAGGCAGCCGGCGCCGCGGTGAGGTGGCGGGATGGACGGATGGATAAGTGATGAGGTGGAGGTGGGGTTGGGTGGATGGACGGAAGCTTGGGTTGGCTGGCGTTTAGTAGACGGGGGAGGTGGGTGGCGGCATTGATGGAGGGGATGGGTGCCGCAGCCAACCATGCAGTGGCCGCCATTAATGAGTGGGGGAGGCGGGGCGCAACGGTGTCGCCGCTGCTTCCCGAGCTGCCCGTGCTCCTCTGTCCCGGGGGAGACGACGACTTAGTGTTCGCACAGAAAAAAAATCAACTCCGGTAAACGGCACGTACAACTAAACTAATCATGGGCCGGCCGCCCGGCCCGCGACCCGGCCCGAGCCTGGCCCAAAAATACCAGGCCATGCTTGCCGTTTGGGCTGGGTTTTTTAGGGGTGTTTCGGCTGGGTGTTAAGGGGCTGATTTGCAGTCCAAAAGTGCATTCAGTCAGTCTGGGCTTCACTTTCTCAACATTTCGGGCCGGGCCGTTGGGCTTCATGGCAGTAAAAAGAACATTGTTTGGGCCGGGATTTTGGGCTTGTTTTCAGGCTGGGCTATGGCTTGAGAAGAGGGACATCTAGACTTCGAATCAGGCCCGGCCTTGTAGTCTAAGTGTTCAGGCTTCTTCAAGCCCGGCTCGTAAAGGGAAATATGATCAGGTCGTACAACTTCTATAGCCCATGATGCAACCGAAAGTGATGTTGCCCCTCCCTCATGTATCCCCCTCTCAAGAAAAGTGATTCTGATTCTAAAAAAAAAGTGATTCTAACACAAGGATTTGAACACAATACTAAAAAACAGAAAATAACAATAAAATTTGTTGTGATGTGTTGTAACTGAAACCAATTCGTGCCCAAATAAAAAAAGACTAGCTCGATGTGTCCGGGATTGAAAGTTTTCGTGCCCAAACATAGATTTGCTCCATGAATTTAGTTTCTAGCTAGGGTCGGTAGTCTAGCTACCATGCCGAGTGCAACGAGAGGGAAACTTCTCAGCACATTTTCTTCTTCTGCCCAGTTGCGAGAGTTGCTTGGCGTACTGTTGGCTCGGTGTTTGGAACCGATCTTTGTCCCAATAATTTGTGGCGGTTTTATTCTTGGTGTTATATGTTTCTGCCACCTGGTACTAAGTTCTATACTTTTGGTCCGGGCGACCGGGAACTGCAGCAACCGTGTGACCTTTGAGTTTTAACATTCAAGATCACCTTTTGAAGTGATGTTTTCCTCTTGTGTGTTTCTGAATTATTGGATAGGTTTGCTGAAAAATGAAGATGAAGGTGCAATGAGGCTGGGTACGATGATGCTCAGAAAAAGTGCGACCAACATGATGCGGATTTGTGCTATCATTCATGACGACTCGGCCACAAGTTGAAAGAGAAGCTTTCCATCTATGTGTCGGCCTGCAGTTTCTTCATGCCTAGTCTCATCTTTTGGTTGCTACCTTGTTTGCTCCTTTGTGGGTGTTAAACTTTTGGCTCATGCGTGAGCATTAAACTCCTTCGGTTGGGCTAGTTTTTGAGTGTTGCCTGGTTTTCGTCTCATAGTGGGTATTTCGACGGCGAGCACCTGCGGTGGGTTTCCCGACGATGCTAAACTCACTTTCCCCTTCTCCATCCCTTGAAACTCTTTCTGGTTCAGATGCCTGTATTTCCGTTATTCAGTCAATGGAAAGCGGTTATGCCCCGTTAAAAAATACTACCATGCCCGAGATTGCGTGTATTAAAAAGACTGGACCAGCCAGATGTATACAAATAGATGACAAATTGAAATAAAGGAAGCTCCAGCGTCTCTCGCCATTCAAGATTAGGCAGTTTGGCCTCGTCCTGTGTTGGAATGAAAAGCAATTCCACCACTACTCCTGATATCTCATATTTCCATGTGTTTTTGTATATTCCATTCATATTCTTCTCTCGCTTTATTGATATTCTTACTGACTACGAAACATGTGATGTCATAAGGTAGTGCTATCAATATATTGAAACAAAATGAAACCATATTATTTGTTCTATTTTTTCTTTTGTATGGGATAAATTTATTCCAGTGACGATGAAATGGTATATATAAGTAGATAACGTTCTTCATATAAGAAAGGGCTGGAGTGGTGTAAGTAAGGAAAGATTGTATGCACAAGTGGAGATTGGTGATGTAGATTTTTTTTACCTTTTTTTTAGAAGAACAGAGTTGCAAAACTGGGCCAGAACTTCTCTTGGTGTGGGTTCAATGGTGTCTTGTTATGGACTCCGATCCATTGAGACTGGCTAGGCTCTATTCGATGGTATAGTGGCACAAGTGGTACTTCTTCTCTCTAGGAAAGAAGGTGATTCTGCCACAAACTATATTATCTGAACCCAGAATTTCATAAAAAAGATAGTGATAAAATCTGAATCTGGGATTTCAAAAAGATAGTGATAAAAAGTGATTGCGATGGATCAAATTCAAACTGACCCCGAAAAACAGTAAGATCAGAGAAAGGCCACGTGCCTCTTTTTTGATTGGCACTAGTGTGGTAATCCTGTAATCTAGCTACCTGTGGCAAGTTCGCAACTACCCAAAGAACCAGCCAAACAGATAAAAATAAATGGCAAGTCACAATAAAGAAAGCTCCAGCATCATCCACACGCAACACTCTAATGGGTAGTTCCTCTATTACTCATGATGCCTCCTATTCCCCAGTGTTCTAACATCTTCCATATTCCTCTCTTTGATCTGTTCATGTGAATACCACCTATTTGATGAAATAAGCTAGTACCACTAACATGTTAAAAGGAGTGGACGGTGGAGTTGTTCTGTAGAAAAGGAAGCAGTGGCAACTTGTTGAAAAAGAATGCATGAGATGATGGATCTGTTTGTATTGAAGATGAAGTGGTATATATAAGAAGACAAAACTATTCTTATAAGAAGTAAAGACTGGTGTGGTATAGAAAACGAAAGCATTGTATACACAGGTGGAGGCTGGTGGTGGAATACATTTTTTTTTACTTTATAGCGCTCTTATACACGTGCAATATCAAATAAATTAGCCACATACCAGATATTGAAAAATGATGCAAGGTTCACAAACAAATAGCTACCCAATATCACCCTTGTTCAGGATTATCTATTTTTCTGGTTGGCACTAAGGGGTATTAATTGTATCAGTCTACAGTGTTAGTGGCTTAATGTCACTCACTGCAATAAATAAAAATAATTATAATAAAAAATATGACAAAAATAAAAGTGCATGCATCGTTCATTACAAGAATTCATTTCAAAGTTACATTTTTGGGAAATTTTCAAATGACGCACGTACCACACGAGTGATTCTAGCACTTTCTCTATCAACCGTGACAAAATGTGTGAACAAACTCTAATCGTCAGAGGGGAGAGGACATTCATTCTTTCGCTCACCTCTGCTGCCCCCTCGTCTTTGCCGACCTCTCGAGCATCGAGAGGCAATGAAACCATACATTAACACTATAGATGACAATTTCAAAGAATCCTTGATGTAAAATTTAGTTTTGTCACATATCTTTGTTGTCCGCTCATGTTTTGGCTTGTTTGATCAAATTGACTCATTTATAAAAAAATGTGAGCACCCACATAACGCGGAACACTAATCAAGCACAACCAGTCTAATATAAAGGTCTGATTTTGCCGTGGCAAAGGAACACAAAATTATAATGGCTTTCGATGAAGCCAATTTTTTCTCAATTAAAAAACAGTACTCTGTTTTTTTACGGGAAACGGTAAAACTGAGTTAGCTAGGAGCCACCACATCAATTTGAGAATGTCAGCTCTCGGATCCACCGACGTACAATAAGCCCTCGGATCTAGCCAGGTCACCCGGGTACGAGCCATCCGGGCAGATCGAACGGCTCGGAGCTGCCCCAAGAGGCTCCCGCGGCAAGCCACCTGGCAACGGACGGTCAGGAGGCTCTATTCAGCCGTAGGGAACCTAGGGAGGTGTTGATGCGGAGCATCCTACGGACATCACCATGTCAAGAGTTCGTTTGGCAAGTGCCACGTGCCACATCTACTTCACTTACATGAAGGTGAATCATCTCCTTTATACGTGTTCACTTGTGCCCTTCGAGAATGGTATACTACTTGACCCCTCTCTCGTGTGCATACGTAGGTGTGAGTGGAGCTACACATTAATCGAGGAGGAGTCCAAACTCAAGAGAACATCTACACGATCCAAGAGGGAAGCCTAGAAGCGGAGAAGGAACCGCCAAGAAGAAGGCAACAACTCCTAGGAGACCCCGTGCACACGGGCCTCCCCAACCCCGTGCCCACGGGCCTCCCAGCTGGCTGCACGGTCCTAAAGACCCCGTGCGCATGTGCGTGTACCGTGCCCGGCCTCACAGACCCCATGCACACGAGCTACTGCGTCAGGTCGCTGGAGACCCCGTGCGCACGGGATCCACTTACCCCGTGCACACGGGCCCCCCTATGTGTAGCTACAGGCTTTGCCCATGTAATGTCCATTTCGCCCCTGCTTACCCCTTCATCCCCTAGGACTATATATACTCCTTCATCTCCTCCATTTAGACTTAGCTAAGAATAGATCTAGACATTAGAGGTTAGCTCATGTACCTCCCCTTGTGGGATTCCTCTTGAGAGAGAGAAGATCCCTAGTGGATATGAAGACCCCATCTAGGGAAGGATCTATCTAGATCATCAAGACCTCATCTCCTTCATAGGATTTGGGATGAACTTTACCATGTATGTTGTTTCCCTTTGATTGTTCTTGTATCTTGTGAATCTCATGTGTTTGTTGGTCTAGTGGATGTGTGATTGAACTTGTTCTTGAGTGTTCCTCTTGTGATTTCCCCTCTTGTTCTTTGTGTTCTTCGTGTTCTTTGTGGACCCCCCTCCAATTCGTGAAAGAACTCCACTTAGGGTCTCCACCCTACAATAGGTGTGTACTCCACTATCATTTTTAGGAGTAACTTCTTAATCAGTTGATTCATCTTGATACTTTGCGAGGAGGATACAACTTACGTGAAAAAAGTTTACAACCCATGTGTGATTGAGAACTCGAATGGTGTTGTTTGCAGCTCTACGGATGGTGTTACTTCCACCGCCAGGGGCTTCTTGTTTTGATGACAACACTCACAAACTTAGTGTGATGCGTGAGATGAATTTCAACCAGGAATTACATTTTGTACTCCCAAACTTAGTGGATGATATTTCTGCTCTCGCCGCTTACCTTTACTGGGTTATAGTACAAATGCATAGAATGTTCTGTAAGTGACATACTTAACTTGAGGTAACAAGAAGCCTATCTATTTACTCATATGGGGTTTGTGCTAAATACTTATATTTCCAACTAAAATGTGCAAAAATTATCCCTTACACTTGAAGGTAATTAGTGTTCATTGGCGCGGAGAGAACGAAATGTTCAGACTTCAGAGATGGCCGGGGCAACAACTTGACGGATGTGGTGGCCTAGGAAAAGTGGTTGAGTAGCAAGATGGCGCGACGTTGATGGCTGGTCCTGGTTACAGAAGGTTGCGTCATACCGATGGCAGCGAGTAGGTCGACGAGCAATGCAGCACGATGGCAATGGTGGTGGGCTTGGCCACTTAATGTGGCAGTTGCGTAGTGTTGGTGCGGTGAGTAGGAGCTTGAGTCCTGTGAGCCAACATGTCATACATATTGCCTTAAGGCTCCTGTTTTGCTGAAGAGAATTAAAAACTAGGACAATTGCCAAGTTGCGCCTGCACCTCCGCACCACCCGCTCCACGACAAGGACTACCCGTGCAATAGACTCAGTTCGTTCATATTTTACATGGTTATGAACCTCCATTCCATGCAAGCATTAATCATAAAATAAAAGATTATGAACAGAAAAATAATATCAAATAGAATATCGCATGTGTGTCACCATAATGTTTTATTACTGGGCATCATTTTTCATTGTTTTACATGATGGTAAAGTCCAACTAGAAATAGTCATAGATCGCAGACAACACATTCACAGGACACTTTGAAAAATCCTCGAACTTTACAAGAAGAATGATTGAAGAGCTTTCCCCACTTCTTCACGCGTTTTGAATGGCAAGTAGTACCTAGACAAATCAATGGATGTGAGTAAGCACGCTCGTATGGCAATTCCCTGTGGAGAAGAACATACATCAGTAAGAGAAATCCAAACTAAGAAACTTGTGCAGTTTCTTTTCTGCTTGGAGGGATAGGAGACACATATGTAGGGACGTGGAGATTGATTTCTTACAAGCATGAGTTGAATGTCCTAGCAGCACAAGCACCATAAAGCAAAGAAGAATAGTTTTCCCCTCCATAAGGTGAGGCTCAAACCTTTGGTTCTCGTTTCTGTTCGGGCGTCCAGATGTACATTATGTTTTCTTATAGATTTGTAGCTAAAGAACATTTAGTCCTGGTTCACTCAAATATACCAAAAATCAGGCCATATCATTGTCCTTAATTTCAGATGGTATCTATTTAATGTTTTCATATCTATCTATATCTATGACGACATACTTGGGTGGGCAGTATATTTAAATTGTATCTACCTGTATCTACGACGACACGGTATCCATTTAGTTAATTATATCTATAATGATGCTATTATACTCCGTAATTATTGTCCTTTATTTATAAAAAATATAGTTCTATCTTGAAGATGGTATCAATTTAATGCTATTATAACTATGCATATCTAGGAGGATGGTACCCATTCAATGTTATTATGTCTATCTATATTCAGGATGGCAAAGAAGAATAGTTTAGTCTTCCATAAGATGGCGCGACATTGACGGCTGGTCTTGGTTATAGAAGGTTGCGTCATACCGATGGCAATCAGTAGGTTGACGAGCAATACAACACGACAGCAATGGTGGTGGGCTTGGCCACTTCATGTGGCAGTTCCACAGTGTTGGTGCGGTGAGTAGGAGCTTGAGTCCTGTGCGCCAACGTGTGGTACATGCATTGAGGCTCCTATTTTGCTGAGAGAATTAAAATGTACGACAATTGCCAAGATGCGCCCTTACGTCCGTACCACCCGCACAACAAGGGCTACCCGTGCAATACACCTGGTTCATTCGTATTTTATATGGTTATGAACCCCCATTTCATACAAACATTAATTATCAAATATAAGATTATGAACAGAAAATAAAATAAAATAGAATATAACATGCATGTCACCATAATGTTTTACTACTGGACATCATTTTTAATTTAATATGTGTTTAGTTCATCCAATGATATAACAACTCATCATTATCATAATGATATAACAACTCATCATCCGTAATCATATAATCTAATCTAGTTGCCCAAACCAAATCAATAGATCGAAGAGAAATACAAAGCTATCTTAATCATGCATAAAAGAGTTCAGAGAAGACTCAAATAATATTTATAGATAATCTGATCATAAATCTACAATTCATCGGATCTCAACAAACACACCGTAAAAGAAAATTACATCGAATAGATCTTCAAGAACATCGAGGAGAACATTGTATTGAAGATCAAAGAGAGAGAGAGAAGAAGCCATCTAGCTACTAGCTATGGACCCATAGGTTTGTGGTAAATTATTCATACGTCATCAGAGGGGCAGCAAGGTTGATGTATGTTATGAAAATTTATTTCATCATGCATCTAATAATATTGATTTCATAGTGTGAATGTTGATATCTTTTCCTACAAAGCTGGTCAAACTTTACAAACTTTGACTCTGACCAAATTTTATATGCAAACTAGAAAGAAACGGAGGGAGTATAAGAAAATTATTGTGCAGCCTAGAGGTTGGTGGTGTAGTACTCTTTAATTTTTTGGGCTATTCTCCAAGTTTTTTCACGAGGTACAACTCATGAACTAAATTAGCCATTTACGAGCTGATTGAAAAGAATGAGACAAAGTTTGACACAAAATAGCTACCCCAAACCATCAATGATGATAATTATTTGTTTTTCTTTGTTGGTGAAGCGTATCACGCCGAGGGGTGCGCCATCGTCGGTGAGACGGCATCACTAGGTCCTAGAGATTATCTAACCTGTTGAGCGGTGGTTGTGCGGTGCGGATTTGCTGATGACGACGAAGCTTGTGGCATGTCTGGGCGATGATCTCATCGACTTTCTTGGCAGTCGCGAGGGCCGGCTCCCAGATCTCACCAATCTCTGTGCTCGTCTCCAACTGCTACGTCTGGAGGTCGGTCACCCCCTCCTTTAGATCGGAGAACCCTGTGAGTAGTTGCTTCATCATCTCCGTGATAGCTTGCATCCCCTCCGCGACCTCCCCAATGGCTTGCTGCAACTTGGCCTCCGTCTGCATTTTGTTCCTCGGCGCCAGCCAGTCCCAATGAATGAAACGTCGCTCCAGATACCAATTGTTACGATCTCGACCAAACAGGGTAGGAGAACTAGGGATTCGAGAGGGAATTTAGGATTGGAGAGGAGAACAGACTTGGAAATGGGGAAAAGGTTCATACAAGTTCTCTCTCTGCACCTCTCTCGGTTACTAATACAGCCACCCTCGTAAACTGAGAGGAAAGGACTGGCTCGGGTTACAAGGCCCACAGCCCCAACGGGACAGAACCCAACAAATGATAGATGTGGCCCATCCTATAGAAATGTATGCCTAATAGAAAAAAAATTCCTATAGAAATGTTAGCACCCACCCGCACCGGTTACAGAATTCTGGCCATTGCCTAAAAAAACAGAATTCCGGCCACGGCCGCGCCCCCGTTCGTCCCGGACTCATTGACCATCATCACTCCTGCGCGCAGTTGCAGTGGCTATTCCCGTGGTTGAAGCATCTCAGCAGGTTGGACCCTGCACGCCCTGCCTGTTGCAGCATCATGGACGACTGCTCCTAGTTGTGCTCCCCACCGGTTGCAACATCCTGATCTTGGTTGTTGACCATGCACTAGAATCATTCAGTTAATTTGCTGTCCTGAACTGCCAATTGATTCTTAAGTCTGTGCATGAGGGATGATATTTGGTGCAGTGCATTGAAGGGATTATGTTGCCAATTGAGTAGTAGTATTGTTCAATCTTAAAGTTGTGCTTGTACTAAGCTTTACCTAGCTGTCTCTACTAGTTGTGCTTTTTGTTGTAATTGTAGAACCAAAGATGAAGAGGAATGGTGACATTCAGTCCTTTTTTCGGAATTATGAGGCTGCTAAAAGAAGGAAGGTTGCAGCCGAAGAGCAACCTGAAGATATCGTGTCAAATATTGAAGATGAAGCAATCCATTCTCCACCTCCAGTCCATTCTGCAGAGATTGAATTTGATATTGAAGATGAAGCAGTCCATTCCGATGCAGAGATTGAAAGTGATAGTGAAGATGAAGCAGTCCATTCTCCGTGTGCAAGGCCATATAATATTCAAAGGCTTCCTCCTGATCCAGGGGAGAGGATCCCTATTTCAGAGTATGATGTTGATGATCAAGATGAAGTTCGGAGACGATACATTGCAAAGCAAGCAATCCAACCATATGCACACAACTTTCAAGTCAGGCAAATCTATGGTAAAAATCGACACTTCAACGGTTTGAGACCTACAAATGGTTAGAATATAGTGTCAAATATGAGGCAGCATTTTGCTTTGTGTGTTATTTGTTCAAAGGAAAATCGAATGGGGGGCCTAGGGATGATGCCTTTGTTAATGGTGGTTGGAAAAATATTTTGGTATAACCCCGATGCATTGGTCAAACATGTTGGTTGTATTAATAGCATTCACAACAAAGCTCAAGAGAAGTACAATTTATTTGTGGCACCCCAACCATCAATTGATAACATTATGGTGAGGTGATACGTCTCCAACGTATCTATAATTTTTGATTGTTCCATGCTATTATATTATCTGTTTTGGATGTTTAATGGGCTTTATTATACACTTTTATATTATTTTTGGGACTAACCTATTAACCGGAGGCCCAGCCCAAATTGGTATTTTTTGCCTATTTCAGTGTTTCGCAGAAAAGGAATATCAAACAGAATCCAAACGGAATGAAACCTTCGGGAGAATGATTTTTGGAACAAACACAATCCAGGAGACTTGGAGTGGACGTCAAAAAAAGCAACGAGGCGGTCACGAGGCAGGGAGGCACGCCCAGGGGGGTAGGCACGCCCCCACCCTCGTGGGCCCCTCGTGGCTCCCCCGACCAACTTCTTTCGCCTATATACATACTCATATACCCCGAAAACATCCGAGAGCACCACGAAACCCTATTTCCACCGCCGCAACCTTCTGTACCCGTGAGATCCTATCTTGGGGCCTTTTCTGGCGCTCCGCCGGAGGGGGAATCGATCACAGAGGGCTTCTACATCAACACCATAGCCTCTCCGATGATGTGTGAGTAGTTTACCACACACCTTCGGGTCCATAGTTATTAGCTAGATGGCTTCTTCTCTCTCTTTGGATCTCAATACAAAGTTCTCCTCGATCTTCTTGGAGATCTATTCAATGTAATTCCTTTTTGCGGCGTGTTTGTCTAGATCCGATGAATTGTGGGTTTATGATCAAGATTATCAATGAACAATATTTGATTCTTCTCTGAATTCTTTTATGTATGATTTGTTATCTTTGCAAGTCTCTTCGAATTATCAGTTTGGTTTGGCCAACTAGATTGATCTTTCTTGCAATGGAAGAAGTGCTTAGCTTTGGGTTCAATCTTGCGGTGTCCTTTCCTAGTGACAGCAGCGGCAACAAGGCACGTATTGTATTGTTGCCATCGGGGATAAAAAGATGGGGTTTATATCATATTGCTTGAGTTTATCCCTCTACATCATGTCATCTTGCCTAATGCGTTACTCTGTTCTTATGAACTTAATACTCTAGATGCATGCTGGATAGCGGTCGATGTGTGGAGTAATAGTAGTAGATGCAGAATCGTTTCGGTCTACTTGTCGCGGACGTGATGCCTATATACATGATCATGCCTAGATATTCTCATAACTATGCGCTTTTCTATCAATTGCTCGACAGTAATTTGTTCACCCACCGTAATACTTATGCTATCTTGAAAGAAGACACTAGTGAAACCTATGGCCCCCGGGTCTATTCTATCATATAAGTTTCCAATCTATTTTACTTTGCAATCTTTACTTTCCAATCTATATCATAAAAATACTGATACGTCTCCAATGTATCTATAATTTATGAAGTATTCATGCTATTATATTATCTGTTTTGGATGTTTATGGGCTTTACTAAACACTTTTATATTATTTTTGGGACTAACCTATTAACCGGAGGCCAGCCCAAATTGCTGTTTTCTTGCCTATTTCAGTGTTTCGAAGAAAAGGAATATCAAACGGAGTCCAAACGGAATGAAACCTTCGGGAGAGTTATTTTTGGAACGGAAGAAATCCCGGAGACTTGGAGTAGACGTCAGGGAAGCTTCGAGGAAGCCACGAGGCAGGGAGGCGTGCCCTACCCCCTGGGCGCGTCACTAGTAGAAAACAGGGCTTTCGTTCGGGCCAGGTAAGCCCATTAGTCCCGGTTTAGTCACGAATCGGGACTAATGTGAGCATTGGTCCCAGTTCGTGCGGCTAAAGGCATTAGTCCAGGTTCAGATGAGCCCTTTAGTCCCGGCTTGATATACGAACCATGACTAAAGGGTGCGATGCCCTTTAGTCCTGGTTCGTGTCTCAAACCAGGACTAAAGGTCCCATTTTCAAACTCTGCCCCCCCCCCCCCCCCCGTGGACCGCCTTTCCAGTTTTGTAAAAAGCAAAAGAAAATGATAAAAACTTCAAAAATTAAAATCCTTCGCGATGTAGTTATGTTACTACATCTACTAGTTAGGAAATTTTAAAAACTTAAATTTGGACATGTTTTGCAAAAAGTGTAGGGAAAATGTAAAACGGCTATAGCTTTTGCATACGATGTCAGAAAAAACGTATAATATATCAAAATGTTCAGCACGAAAATCCACATCCGAACATGCAGATCAAAACGTATAATATATCAAAATGTATAATATAGTAAAACGTATAATATATCAAAACGTATAATATATCCACGGCTTGTTTGCAAATTTTTAGAATCCTCAAATTCCAAAAGGAAAAAAAGATATGCTCAAGTTTCAGTTTTTTTGAATTTTGGTTAAATCTGGTCAAACTATGGTCAAACTATTTATTCAAGAAGTATTAGTGTTACTACATAATTATTCAAGAATATTAGTGTTACTAAATAATTATTTTATTTTATTTTGAATTTTGGTCAAATCTGGTCAAACTGTGGTCAAAATGTGGTCAAACTATGGTCAAACTACTTACTCAAGAAATATTAGTGTTACTAAATAATTATTGTTTTTTAGAATAATAGTTTCAAACTCAAACAGTGAAACGTGTGACTTCATGCTCAAGCTAAACTCCTGAGGGTTAATAGGATTGACATCTTACTATTGTCAAGAAAACAACAAGTGCAAACTTGGAAATCAGAGAGAATAGAACCCGGAAGTTAAGTGTGCTCAGGCTGGAGTAGTGAGAGGATGGGTGACCGGCCGGGAAGTTAGTGAATTTGGAATGATGAGAGGGGATTAGAGGTTAAATAGAGCAGTGATGAAGGGTGATTAGAGATTAAATTAAAAATAATTCAAAAATTTAAAAACGGAAAAAATTTCAAAAAAAAATCTCCTTTAGTCCCGGTTGGTGTTACAAACCGGGACTAAAGTTGGAGCTCCAGGCAGCGGCCACATGGAGGGCCTTTAGTCTCGGTTCGTATAAGAACCGGGACTAAAGGGGGGGGCCTTTAGTAACGACCCTTTAGTCCCGGTTCGAGAACCGGGACTAAAGGCCCTTATGAACCGGGACTAATGGCCCTTTTTCTACTAGTGCGCCACCAGCCTCATGGGCCCCTCGTGGCTCCCCTGACCGACTTTTTTCGCCTATATATGTCCATATACCCTAAAAACATCGATGAGCAGAATAGATCTGGAGTTCCGCCGCCGCAAGCCTTTGTAGCCACCAAAAACCAATCGGGACCCTGTTCCGGCACCCTACCAGAGAGTGGGAATCCCTCATCGGTGGCCATCTTCATTTTCCCGGCGCTCTTCATGACGAGGAGGGAGTAGTTCACCCTCGGAGCTGAGGGTATGTACCAGTAGCTATGTGTTTGATCTCTCTCTCATGTTCTTGAGGTGGTACGATCTTGATGTATCGCGAGCTTTGCTATTATAGCTGGATCTTATGATGTTTCTCCCCCTCTACTCTCTTGTAATGGATTGAGTTTTCCCTTTGAAGTTATCTTATCGGATTGAGTCTTTAAGGATTTGAGAACACTTGATGTATGTCTTGCATGTGCTTATCTGTGGTGACAATGGGATATTCACGTGATCTACTTGATGTATGTTTTGGTGATCAACTTGCGGGTTCAGTGACCCTGTGAACTTATGCATAGGGGTTGGCACATGTTTTCGTCTTGACTCTCCGGTAGAAACTTTGGGGTACTCTTTGATGTTCTTTGTGTTGGTTGAATAGATGAATCTGAGATTGTGTGATGCATATCGTATAATCATACCAACGGATACTTGAGGTGACATTGGAGTATCTAGGTGACATTAGGGTTTTGGTTGATTTGTGTCTTAAGGTGTTATTCTAGTACGAACTCTATGATAGATCGAACGGAAAGAATAGCTTCTTGTTATTTTACTACGGACTCTTGAATAGATTGATCAGAAAGGATAACTTTGAGGTGGTTTCGTACCCTACAATAATCTCTTCGTTTGTTCTCCACTATTAGTGACTTTGGAGTGACTCTTTGTTGCATGTTGAGGGATAGGTATATGATCCAATTATGTTATTATTGTTGAGAGAACTTGCACTAGTGAAAGTATGAACCCTAGGCCTTGTTTCAACACATTGCAATACCGTTTGTGCTCCCTTTTATCATTAGTTACCTTGCTATTTTTATATTTTCAGATTACAAAAACCTATATCTACTATCCATATTGCACTTGTATCACCATCTCTTCGCCGAACTAGTGCACCTATACAATTTACCATTGTATTGGGTGTGTTGGGGACACAAGAGACTCTTTGTTATTTGGTTGTAGGGTTGCTTGAGAGAGACCATCTTCATCCTACGCCTCCCATGGATTGATAATCCTTAGGTCATCCACTTGAGGGAAATTTGCTACTGTCCTACAAACCTCTGCAGTTGGAGGCCCAACAACGTCTACAAGAAGAAGGTTGCGTAGTAGACATCAAATACCAAAAATATTTATCTTATTATCTCTATCAGATCTCACTTTTCCAAGTGGACGTGAAGGGATTGACAACCCCTTTATCGCGTTGGTTGCAAGGTTCTTATTTGTTTGTGTAGGCACGAGGCGATTTGCATGCAGTCTCCTACTGGATTGATACCTTGGTTCTCAAAAACCGAGGGAAATACTTACGCTACTTTACTGCATCACCCTTTCCTCTTCAAGGGAAAACCAACGCAGTCCTCAAGAGGTAGCAAGAAGGATTTCTGGCGCCGTTGCCGGGGAGACCTATGCACAAGTCAAGACATACCAAGTACCCATCACAAACTCTTATCCCTCGCATTACATTATTTGCCATTCGCCTCTCGTTTTACTCTCCCCCACTTCTAAAACGATATTCGAAAACCCTTTGCCTTTTCTTCGCCTTCTTCCCGTATGTATTTTTGTTTGTGTTTCCACGTGCCTTCTATTTGCTTGCATCTTTGCTTGCTAAAAATATATTGATATGGATCCACTTAAAGTGTTCTACTTGGATCATCTTCGGTCCTTATGCGGTCATGCTGAAACTCCAACTAGCCTAGTTGATGGGAAATCTTTAGATGAGCATGCTCATTTTGTGCGTCACCGTTTGTCTGAAAAAGGGAAACCCTTATGGGATCAAATAAACAGATTGCTGTGTTATGCTTGGAATCTTTGTGAAATTCATGATTTTACTTGTTGCTCTAAGAACCCTAAAAAACACCTTCCCTACCTATGTGAGTTTAACGAAAATGAAATCCTATCTTCTTATGCAAAGGGTGTTTATAGTTACTATAATATCGAACAAATTGAAGAATTTGTTGCTTTTAAGGGTGCTTATGAAGTTGCTTCTTTGATTGAAAAGTATGATATTACCCTCTACGAATCTGAAAATTTTGACATACTTAAATATTGCTATGAAAACTATGCTCATAATGTCCATGTCAAAGAATTTATTAAGAGAATGACCGTTGCTTTGGAAGAAAATAATGATATACATGAATCTATAGATAATGATGATTCCGATGATTTGATTGAAATATCCCTTGATGAACATGATGCTTGCTATTCTTGTGGCCATGATGACAATATTTATGAAGATGAATTTGCTATAGTTCCTTATGTTAAACATGAGATCGTTGCTATTGCACCCATACTTGGTAGTTCCTTCGATGAAAAGCATGATTGCAATGATTTTACTATAAATTCTCTTGATGTCAATTGTGCTAATAATATGCAAAACCCTAAGCTTGGGGATGCTACTTTTGCTATGTCTACTACTTGTTGCAACGATCATGATTGGGGTGATTCTTCTTATGATCTTGAAAATTTATTTAAGCCCCATGATGAATATGAGATTGATAATAGTATTTGTAGTAATATTGAAAGTGGGTTTGGAAGAGTGTCAACTTTAGATCCCACATATTTGGAGAATATTCAATCTTACGGTATTTTTGATAAAAGTGGGTTTGGAGAGGTCATGACTTTAGTTAACGTTAATCCCACTATTTTGGGAGAGTGTCAACTTTGCATGCATGTGGATCGCGTTGAAAATATTTTATGTGATAGCTATTTTGTTGAATTTGCTTATGATCCCACATGTAATTATTATGAGAGAGGAAAATATGGTTGTAGAAATCTTCATGATAATAAATTACCTCTCGTTATATTGAGATTGCTATTGTTTCTTTCCGCTTCCTTGCATATGCTAGTTTTTGCTTGCTATGATAATTTGTTTGCCTATAAGATGCCTATGCATAGGAAGTATGTTAGACTTAGATGTGTTTGTCACGTATTTCATGATGCTCTCTTTGCACTTCAATTCTTGTCTTTCATGTGAGCATCATCGAATTATCAATGCCTAGCTAGGGGTGTTAAACAATAGCGCTTGTTGGGAGGCAACCCAATCTTATTTTTGTTTCTTGATTTTTGGTTCTGTTTAGTAATAAATAATTCATCATTCTACTACTATGATTGTGTTTTTTGTGTTTTAATTAGTGTTTGTGCCAAGTAAAGCCTTTAGGATCTTCTTGGATGATAGTTGTTTGATCTTCCTGTAAAAACAGAAACTTTGTGCTCACGAAAATAATTTTCATAAATCACAGAAAAGAGATTTTGCCCTGATTCTTTTTGCAGTAGATTAATATACAAATTACCCAGGTCTTCCTAATTTGGTTGAAGTTTTGTGGTTCCAGAAGTTTACGTTTGATATAGATTACTACAGACTGTTCTGTTTTTGACAGATTCTGTTTTTCGTGTGTTGTTTGCTTATTTTGATGAATCTATGGCTAGTATCGGAGGGTATGAACCATAGAGAAGTTGGAATACAGTAGGTTTAACACCAATATAAATAAAGAATAAGTTCATTACAGTACCTTTAAGTGGTGGTTTGTTTTATTTCGCTAACGGAGCTGATGAGATTTTCTATTGAGTTTTGTGTTGTGAAGTTTTCATGTTTTTGGGTAAAGATTCGTTGGATTATGGAACAAGGAGTGGCAAGAGCCTAAGCTTGGGGATGCCCAAGGCACCCCAAGGTAAAATTCAAGGACAACCAAAAGCCTAAGCTTGGGGATGCCCCGGAAGGCATCCCCTCTTTCTTCTTCATCTATCGGTAACTTTACTTGATGCTATATTATTATTCACCACATGATATGTGTTTTGCTTGGAGCGTCTTGTATGATTTGAGTCTTTGTTTTTTAGTTTACCACAATCATCCTTTCTGTACACACCTTTTGGGAGAGACACACATGAATCGGAATTTATTAGAATACTCTATGTGCTTCACTTATATCTTTTGAGCTAGATAATTTTGCTCTAGTGCTTCACTTATATCTTTTTAGAGCACGGTGGTGGTTTTATTTTGTAGAAATTATTGATCTCTCATGCTTCACTTAAATTATTTTGAGAGTCCTTTAGAACAGCATGGTAATTTGCTTTGGTTAAAAATTAGTCCTACTATGATGGGCATCCAAGATGGGTATAATAAAAACTTCCGTAAAAAGCGCATTGAATACTATGAGAAGTTTGATACTTGATGATTGTTTTGAGATATGAAGATGGTGATATTAATGTTGTGCTAGTAGAGTAATTGTGAATTTGAGAAATACTTGTGTTGAGGTTTGCAAGTCCCGTAGCATGCACGTATGGTAACCGTTGTGTAACAAATTTGAAGCATGAAGTATTTCTTTGATTGTCTTCCTTTGTGTGGAGGTCAGGATCGCGCGATGGTTAACTCCTACCAACCCTTCCCCTAGGGGCATGCGTGTAGTACTTTGTTTTGATGACTTGTAGATTTTTGCAATAAGTATGTGAGTTCTTTATGACTAATGTTGAGTCCATGGATTATACGCACTCTCACCTTTCCATCATTGCTAGCCTCTTCGGTACCGTGCATTGCCCTTTCTCACCTTGAGAGTTGGTGCAAAGTTCGCCGATGCATCCAAGCCCCGTGATACGATACGCTCTATCACACATACACCTCCTTATATCTTCCTCAAAACAGCCACCATACCTACCTATTATGGATTCCATAGCCATTCCGAGATATATTGCCATGCAACTTTCCACCGTTTCATTTATTATGACATGCTTCATCATTGTCATATTGCCTTGCATGATCATGTAGTTGACATCGTATTTGTGGCAAAGCCACCATGCATAATTTTTCATACATGTCACTGTTGATTCATTGCCCATCCCGGTACACCGCCGGAGGCATTCATATAGAGTCATATTTTGTTCTAGTATCGAGTTGTAATCATTGAGTTGTAAATAAATAGAAGTGTGATGACCATCATTCATAGAGCATTGTCCCAAATAAAAAAAGGGAGAAAGGCCAAATAAAAAAAAGGCCCAGAAAAAAAAGAAAAAAGAAATAAAAAGGGACAACGCTACTATCCTTTTTCCACACTTGTGCTTCCAAGTAGCACCATGATCTTTATGATAGAGAGTCTCTTACTTTGTCACTTTCATATACTAGTGGGAATTTTTCATTATAGAACTTGGCTTGTATATTCCAACAATGGGCTTCCTCAAATTCCCTAGGTCTTCGTGAGCAAGCAAGTTGGATGCACACCCACTTAGTTTCTTTTGTTGAGCTTTCATACATTTATAGCTCTAGTGCATCCGTTGCATGGCAATCCCTACTCCTTGCATTGACATCAATTGATGGGCATATCCCTAGCCCGTTGATTAGCCGCGTCAATGTGAGACTTACTTTTTTTTTGTCTTCTCCACACAATCCCCATCATCATATTCTATTCCACCCATAGTGCTATGTCCATGGCTCATGCTCATGTATTGTGTGAAAGTTGAAAAAGTTTGAAAAAACTAAAGTATGAAACAATTGCTTGGCTGAAACCGGGGTTGTGCATGATTTGAGTATTTTGTGTGACGAAGATGGAGCATAGCCAAACTATATGATTTTGTAGGGATGAACTTTCTTTGGCCATGATATTTTGAGAAGACATGATTACTTTGTTAGTATGCTTGAAGTATTATTGATTTTATATCAATATTAAACTTTTGTCTTGAATCTTTCTGATCTGAACATTCATGCCACAATAAAGAGAATTACTTGAAAATTATGTTAGGTAGAATTCCACATCAAAAATTCTGTTTTTATCATTTACCTACTCGAGGACGAGCAGGAAATAAGCTTGGGGATGCTTGATACGTCTCCAACGTATCTATAATTTTTGATTGTTCCATGCTATTATATTATCTGTTTTGGATGTTTAGTGGGTTTTATTATACACTTTTATATTATTTTTGGGACTAACCTATTAACCGGAGGCCCAGCCGAAATTGCTGGTTTTTTGCCTATTTCAGTGTTTCGCAGAAAAGGAATATCAAACGGAATCCAAATGGAATAAAACCTTCGGGAGAATGAGTTTTTGAACAAACACAATCCAGGAGACTTGGAGTGGACATCAAGGAAGCAACGAGGCGTCCACGAGGCAGGGAGGCGCGAGCAGGGGGTAGGTGCGCCCCCACCCTTGTGGGCCCCTCGTGGCTCCCCCGACCGACTTCTTTCACCTATATATACTCATATACCCCAAGAACATCCGAGAGCACCACGAAACCCTATTTCCACCGCCGCAACCTTCTGTACCCGTGAGATCCCATCTTGGGGCCTTTTCCGGCACTCTGCCGGAGGGGGAATTGATCACGGAGGGCTTCTACATCAACACCATAGCCTCTCCGATGATGTGTGAGTAGTTTACGACACACCTTCGGGTCCATAGTTATTAGCTAGATGGCTTCTTCTCTCTCTTTGGATCTCAATACAAAGTTCTCCTCGATCTTCTTGGAGATCTATTCGATGTAATTCCTTTTTGCGGTGTGTTTGTCGAGATCCGATGAATTGTGGGTTTATGATCAAGATTATCTATGAACAATATTTGATTCTTCTCTGAATTCTTTTATGTATGATTTGTTATCTTTGCAAGTCTCTTCGAATCATCAGTTTGGTTTGGCCTACTAGCACTACACCACAGTAGAGCTTCCGTGACACACCAATGTGTCGGCATAGGGTACCTTTGCCGACAGTTAAGTTGTAGCTAACACCAATGCTGACAGAAGAAGAAAGAGTCGGAGGACTTGCTGTGGGCAAAGGTAATGCTGACAGTTATTTACTTCCCGACACTTTTTCAGTCGGCATACACCCTACATACGCCGACAGATAGTATGTCCACATACACCCTACATACGCCGACACTTTATCTGACAACATACACCCTACCTATGCCAACAGATAGCGTGTCCACATATACCCTACCTATGCCGACACTTTATTAGCCACGTACACCATATCTATTCCAACAGATAGTCTATCAGCATACACCCTACCTACACCGACAGATAGTGCCTTTGCCGACTGATAAATTGCTGGTAAAGTGATGTGCCGCCAAACAATATATATAAGCTCTAAACAGATTCAATTATTATCCGCACATCCAGAAGCAGGTTCAAGATGAACACATTGTACAACAATGAAATATATTCACAAACGTGCATATACATTGAACACAAGTTGACAAATACATCAATCTTGACAAAGCATAGTTTTTACCATCTTAACAATCACCCAGAACACACAAGTCACAAAAATATAGCACTATTTGCTGGTATGAGAAACTTCAACTAGATGATCCAGAACACACAAGTCTGTATCTAGATGCACAAAATGCAAGCTCCAAAATAACCAAATCACCAAATGGTCTAGAAGACACATAAGATCCATGATTACAAGTTGGTTGGTCCATAAACGCTGCAAAGTCATCATGTCCATGTGCACCAGTTGGCTAAGTGCCTGAAATTTTTTCACAAAAAAATGTCAAGAAAGTGGAATTAGCTCAAGTTGTTCAAAGCTCATTTGTGGATTAACACATATTCGATCAATAAATCCTCATGATATCATAGTTAACAGTATGGTTTCTACAAAAGTTATAATTAGCTCACATGGTACTATATAGAACTATGTTCATGTGCTTGCAGTTTTATCAAGAATGAAGGTATTGACCATCCAAAACAGAGATCATACAACCCAGTAGCTTATTTTATAGCCTATTACATAAGCATTCACCGAAGAAAAGACAAACTCCTTCGCAACCTCTCTAGATTTTCATGATTAAGAGCTACATAACCATGGATAAAAAAGGAAACCATGACACATAGATACACAAGCAATTTAGTGTTAACACATAGGCCAGCAACCTTGTAAAGTGACATTTTAGAATCTGTTCTTATGCAATAGCATGTGAGCTAATTACTACTGAAACAAAGAATGTACCTAGTAGTTGAGGTACTCGGCAAAGTAGCCCTCCGTTCGCCACCGATTGCCCACAATAAGTCGTGGACCTGGTTCCTGGTGAGGTAGCCTTCCATCCACCATTTGTTATCCGCTGCATGTGGGTGACCATGGTTCCCAGAGAGGTAGCCATCTGTTCTCCGCCCATTGCCCGCGCTGCATGCTGGTGGTCATGGTTCCCTGCTATTGTCAGCAAGAGTAAATGGATTAGTAACTTGTTTCTCAGTGTCGAGCATTGTAATGACGACAACTGTATGTAACTGCACTAATTGCATCTATTTTTTACTCTATAATTATGTTCAATTGGCATAGGTGTATCAAGGTACAACACTGAATTTAAGCATAAAAAGTACATGTCTGAGTCAGTTTAATCGCTCAAATATCAGTCAAGTCACAAAATAGCATCTCTACGACATGTAGAGTTAATTTCCAAAGCATGGACTATTAAAAAATAATCGAACCAAGCAGGTACGTATTGCTTTTTTATTAGCCAAAAAAGGGTTCATTGGTTCAGGCCCCTATTGCTTCTGTTCTAATACATAGTTGCTTTGGGAAGACATCAGTATGAATAAAGCCGATAAATACAGTATGCATGCAGATAGATCCTACATACAGAGAAACAAATCATGTCATCTTGTAACTTCTAAACACACTAAAAGGCTAAAGGCATACCTTTACAGATAATTGACCATGATACCTACACTTTGTTCAATGCCCTTCTCGGATTGGTCATCCATCCAGTTTATTCTCTCAACCATCTACCATAAAATAAAAGTGGTGTTCAGCTGTTACGTAATGCCCACTGAATTGTTTCAAATACCGGTCATGAGTTGCACAAACATTAGCAGAGCATTTCCTAATACAACTAGTGAGCCACAATTACAACGGCTAGTGCTGGTAGTAGTGAATTTAAATTACACATGACGCAATCACAGGACAAACTAAGCCATTCAGTTGCAAACTACGCTCTACACTTTGAAATAAGCCATTTGGGGTGCAGAGACTTACTTAAATGGCAAAGATCTTGGTCTTCAAGTTGTGGGAGTTGTGCAGAATGTGGACTGGTCGCAGACACATCTCAAGGTTGTTCTATAGATCCCACCCACACTACCAGATCAGCTGAAACAAAGCAGCCCAATTTTAGTCGAGAGAGTTAAAAGTAGGCACATAAACCATAGCAGTAGTATAAGGGGCTCATGGAGAGTAAGAAGAAAAACCAGTGCCTATTCAGTTCCAAGTGGACTCGCCACGCGTTGACTGAAAAACAGCTCATCTGCCAAGATAGTAAGCTGATACATATTAAAATTGTTTGTGATAAACTGAACCTTCATTTCTCGGGCCTAGATTAAAATGATGGACTAGTTGAACTGGTTAACAAAAAGGAAATCCTGGACAAGCATCAGGATGGCAAAATGATGGATCCATCCATTCCATTTGCTGACTTACCACGTCACATCCTCAAATGGCTTGTATAAGATAAATAAGGGCCCAGCGGTGCCAGCGGCATGCCTCTAGCACAAGCTGGAAATAAAACAATGAAGCTTATCATCAAATTATTATATGCCAGTGATAAACTTGCATGGAGCCACATATTGAATCTAAAGGATTAGAGAGTTGTGTTTTTGTTCTTCTATTCAGATTGACCAAACAAAGGTGAAGACATGACATAAAGCATAACCATGTTGTAGATCAGCAATCAAGCTTACATGGCAACAATAAGATCCAGTGATAATAAGTTCCCAAGGTTTTCATATGATTTAGGGTGTAATATTTCAGATGGTCCAAACAAGTGTTAAAACAGGACACCAGACCAACAATTTCCTACATGTGCATTCATTTTCCCAATGACATATATATGCCATTGTCTCGATGACATTTTATATGTCAGTGTCTTTCTTGTGTCTCCAAATTAAAATCAAGGTTCACTTTTATAATATTTTGTTGAACTGCACGCACCAACAGAAGTATTACTGGATGCCTGACAAACTAGTCACACAACACAATTAATAAAGTAACTGAAATTTTTCATAGAGAACTAAATGCATTAATAGTCTGCAATGAGAACAATAGTGCATCAGCATTAGAGTTAAACCAGATCCATAACAGAGTAACTGAAATTTTTTAGATCCATAGCATTTTTAGAGAAATAAAACATCACATAATAGACAAGAGCTTGTCAGACCAAACTAATAGATATAACCAACTAGGCAGGCACATGAGAATGGCAGAAGATAATTTTTCCTGGTATGCAACATACCACATACGAGATCTTTCCCTGAGAGGAGGAAGAGGAGGGCGCTGTCTTGGTCCTTCCTGACAGGAAGAAGAGGAGGGGTCTTTCCCTGAGAGGAGGAAGAGGAGGGCGTTGTCTTGGTCCTTCGTGAGGGCTAGCGGTGGTCGGTGAAGGCCCCGGCGGACGCGGCTGTCGGTGGCCGCGTCACTGGGGAAGGCATGCATCGATGGGGTTAGGGATCTGGGTTATGCTCACCGCCGTCGGTGGGGACTCGGGCCAACAAAGATGCCCATGTGGTGGCAAAGAAGGGGGCAGGGAAGGCAGGCGATGGAGGGGGCCGGGAGCTCGGGGCTATGGCCGCCGGTGGCGGTAGGGACGGGCCCGAGGATGGAGACCCCGAGAACGGCGGCGGCGGAAGTTGGGGGCAGGGGTAGAGTGGATAGGGTTAACGCGAGTGGATGTGAGGCTATGGGTTCTTTGGGGGTGAAAACTGGGCCGCCCGCACTGAAATTTTTGGGCTCTCGCGCCTAATTTACGCGGCAATTGTTTGGCCTTTCCTTGCTTGACACGTGTCCACATACGCCGACACTTAATCTGTGTCCATACACCCTACCTACACCGACATATATTATGTCGTTAAGCACATACCTACGCCGACTGAAAAACTATCAGGATGTGCACATCTACCGACAGATGATATGCCACTAAGTGGTTGCCGACATATACATTGTCGTTGCATGATTTCCGACACATAGTGTGTTTATTATGATGTACATTGGCTGACAGATGATCTGATTACAAAGCTTCAGAGCTACGCCGACATATCTCCTGTAGAGATTAATAGACCTTTGCCAACAAAAGTATGTCACCTAACCTCTACCGTGGTGTAGTGTAGATTGATCTTTCTTGCAATGGGAGAAGTGCTTAGCTTTGGGTTCAATCTTGTGGTGTCCTTTCCTAGTGACAGCAGGGGCAGCAAGGCACGTATTGTATTGTTGCCATCGAGGATAAAAAGATGGGTTTTATATCATATTGCTTGAGTTTATCCCTCTACATCATGTCATCTTGCCTAATGCGTTACTCTGTTCTTATGAACTTAATACTCTAGATGCATGCTGAATAGCGGTCGATGTGTGGAGTAATAGTAGTAGATGCAGAATCGTTTCGGTCTACTTGTCGCGGATGTGATGCCTATATACATGATCATGCCTAGATATTCTCATAACTATGCGCTTTTCTATCAATTTCTCGACAGTAATTTGTTCACCCACCGTAATACTTATGCTATCTTGAGAGAAGCCACTAGTGAAACCTATGGCCCCCGGGTCTATGTTCCATCATATAAGTTTCCAATCTATTTTACTTTGCAATCTTTACTTTCCAATCTATATCATAAACATACCAAAAATATTTATCTTATTATCTCTATCAGATCTCACTTTTGCAAGTGGCCGTGAAGGGATTGACAACCCCTTTATCGCGTTGGTTGCAAGGTTCTTATTTGTTTGTGTAGGTACGAGGCGACTTGCGTGCAGTCTCCTACTGGATTGATACCTTGGTTCTCAAAAACTGAGGGAAATACTTACGCTACTTTACTGCATCACCCTTTCCTCTTCAAGGCAAAACCAACGTAGTGCTCAAGAGGTAGCATGAGGGTGGATAAAGAGGATTTGCATATGTACAAGGCTAGGCTGACTTATTCACTTAGATGCTTGAGGTTTCTTTTGAACCAAGGATTGGCATTTCATGGACATGATGAGAGTGAAGAATCTAGCAATAGGGGGAACTTTCTTGAACTTGATAAATGGCTTTCGGAAAATGATGAAGAAGTTAATAAACTTGTTTTGAACAATGCTCCTAGGAATTGCATCTTGACTAGTCCAAAGATACAAAATCAAATAATTTAATGTTGTGCGGCACAAACAACTAAAATTATTGAAGATATTGGTGACGACCACTATGCAATCCTAGCTGATGAGTCTAGTGATGCATCTCATAAAGAACAACTTGCTCTCTGCATACGGAAGAGGATGTGAGAGGTTCCTTGGAGTTGTTCATGTTGCCAATACAACTTCATTGTCTCTTAAGGATGCAACTCAAACTTTGCTTAAAGATCATCATTTGACTCCTAGTCAAATACGTGGACAAGGATATGATGGGGCTAGCAACATGAAAGGGGAGATTAAAGGGTTGAACACATTGATCATGAAAGAGTCACCCTCTGCCTATTACATCCATTGTTTTGCACATCAACTTCAGTTGGTTCTTATAGTTGTGGCAAAGGACAATGAACCATGTTTGTGGTTCTTTGATCATGTTTCTTACTTGCTCAATATTGTTGGAGTTTCTTCTGAGTGCCATGACATGCTTCGAGATGTTAGAGCGCAAAAGGTGTTGGAAGCACTTGAAATGGGTGAGATTGAAAGTGGAATTGGGCTAAATCGAGAGATGGTACTAGCTAGACCCGGCGACACTCGTTGGGGTTCTCATTTTAAAACCATTATGCACATTGTTAGCATGTATTCCACAATCCTTGAAGTACTTGATGCTATTGGAAAAGATCCTTCACAAAAAAGTGAGTGGACAAGAATACGTGGAGTTGCTCAAGCCTTTGAATCATTTGACTTTGTTTTCAATCTTCACTTGATGCTTGTTATTCTTGGCTATACAAATGAGTTGTCCAAATCTTTGCAACAGAGAGATCAAGATATTGTCAATGCAATGACACTTGTTAGTTTGGCAAAGAGTAGAATGCAACATATGAGGTCTCATGGTTGGGAAGAATTTCTTGCAAAGCTAACCTTATTTTGCAACAAACATGATATTCAAGTTCCTTTGTGGGAGGATATTTATGAGCCTAATTGAAGATCACATCGGTATTATGAAGTACAAACAAATGATCAAACCATTCAAGAGCTTGACAATCGGTTTGATGAGGTTAATACTGTTGGGGAACGTAGTTATTTCAAAAAATTTCCTACGCACATGCAAGATCATGGTGATGCATAGCAGCGAGAGGGGAGAGTGTGTCCACGTACCCTCGTAGACCGAAAGCGGAAGCGTTAGCACAACGCGGTTGATGTAGTCGTATGTCTTCACGATCCGACCGATCAAGTACCGAACATATGGCACCTCCGAGTTCTGCACACGTTCAACTCGATGACGTCCCTCGAACTCCGATCCAGCCGAGCTTTGAGGGAGAGTTCCGTCAGCACGACGGCGTGGTGACCGTGTTGATGATGCTACCGACGCAGGGCTTCGCCTAAGCACCGCTACGATATTATCGAGGTGGAATATGGTGGAGGGGGGCACCGCACACGGCTAAGAGATCCAAGGGATCAATTTTTGTGTCTCCAAGGGGTGCCTCCCTGCCCGTATATAAAGGAGTGGAGGAGGGGGAGTGGGTCGGCCACCCTAGGCGCCCCATGAGGAGTCCTACTCCCCCCCCCTTCCAAGTGGGAGTAGGAGAGGAGATGGAAGGAGAGAGAGGGGGAAAGGAAAGGGGGGCGCCGCCCCCCCTCCTTGTCCAATTCGGACTGGGGGGGGGGGGGGAAGGGGGCGCGCGGCTGCCCTTGGCCGCCCCTCCTCTTCTCCACTAGGGCCCAATAGGCCCATTAGTCTCCCCAGGGCGGGTTCGGGTAACCCCCCGGTACTCCGGTATATGCCCGAAACTCCCCGAAACCATTCCGCTGTCCGAACATAGCCGTCCAATATATCGATCTTTACGTCTTGACCATTTGGAGACTCCTCGTCATGTCCGTGATCACATCCGGGACTCCAAACTACCTTCGGTACATCAAAAACAAATAAACTCATAATATAACCGTCATCGAACTTTAAGCGTGCGGACCCTACGGGTTCGAGAACTATGTAGACATGACCGAGACACGTCTCCGGTCAATAACCAATAGCCAAACCTAGATGCTCATATTGGCTCCCACATATTCTACGAAATCTTTATCGGTCAAACCGCATAACAACATACGTTGTTCCCTTTGTCATCGATATGTTATTTGCCCGAGATTTGATCGTCGGTATCTCAATACCTAGTTGAATCTCGTTACCGGCAAGTCTCTTTACTCGTTCTGTAATACATCATCCCACAACTAACTCATTAGTTGCAATGCTTGCAAGGCTTGTAGTGATGTGCATTGCCGAGTGGGCCCAGAGATACCTCTCCGACAATCGGAGTGACAAATCCTAATCTCGAAATACGCCAACCCAACAAGTACCTTTGGAGACACCTGTAGAGCACATTTATAATCACCCAGTTACGTTGTGACGTTTGCTAGCACACAAAGTGTTCCTCCGGTAAACGGGAGTTGCATAATCTCATAGTCATAGGAACTTGTATAAGTCATGAAGAAAGCAATAGCAGAATACTAAACGATCAAGTGCTAAGCTAACGGAATGGGTCAAGTCAATCACATCATTCTCCTAATGATGTGATCCCGTTAATCAAATGACAACTCATGTCTATGGCTAGGAAACATAACCATCTTTGATCAACGGGCTAGTCAAGTAGAGGCATACTAGTGACACTCTGTTTGTTTATGTATTCACACAAGTATTATGTTTCCGGTTAATACAATTCTAGCATGAATAATAAACATTTATCATGATATAAGGAAATAAATAATAACTTTATTATTGCCTCTAGGGCATATTTCCTTCAGTCTCCCACTTGCACTAGAGTGAATAATTTGGATTACACAGTAATGATTCTAACACCCATGGAGCCTTGGTGCTGATCGTGTTTTGCTCGTGGAAGAGGCTTAATCAACGGTCTGCAACATTCAGATCCGTATGTATCTTGCAAATCTCTATGTCTCCCACCTGGACTTGATCCCGGATGGAGTTGAAGCGTCTCTTGATGTGCTTGGTTCTCTTGTGAAATCTGGATTCCTTTGCCAGGGCAATTGCACCAGTATTGTCACAAAAGATTTTCATTGGACCCGATGCACTAGGTATGACACCTAGATCGGATATGAACTCCTTCATCCAGACTCCTTCATTTGCTGCTTCCGAAGCAGCTATGTACTCCGCTTCACATGTAGATCCCTCCATGACGCTTTGTTTAGAACTGCATCAACTGACAGCTCCACCGTTCAATGTAAATACGTATCCGGTTTGCGATTTAGAATCGTCCGGATTAGTGTCAAAACTTGCATCGACGTAACCATTTACGACGAGCTCTTTGTCACCTCCATAAACGAGAAACATATCCTTAGTCCTCTTCAGGTATTTCAGGATGTTTTTGACCGCTGTCCAGTGATCCACTCCTGGATTACTTTCGGACCTCCCTGCTAAACTAATAGCAAGGCACACATCAGGTCTGGTACACAGCATTGCATACATGATAGAGCCTATGGCTGAAGCATAGGGAACATCTTTCATTTTCTCCCTATCTTCTGAAGTGGTCGGGCATTGAGTCTTACTTAACTTCACACCTTGTAACACAGGCAAGAACTCTTTCTTTGCTTGATCCATTTTGAACTTCTTCAAAAATTTGTCAAGGTATGTGCTTTGTGAAAGTCCAATTAAGCGTCTTGATCTATCTCTATAGATCTTGATGCCCAATATATAGGCAGCTTCACCGAGGTCCTTCATTGAAAAACTCTTAATCAAATATCCCTTTATGCTATCCAGAAATTCTATATCATTTCCAATCAACAATATGTCATCCACATATAATATCAGAAATGCTACAGAGCTCCCACTCACTATCTTGTAAATACAGGCTTCTCCAAAAGTCTGTATAAAACCATATGCTTTTATCACACTATCAAAACGTTTATTCCAACTCCGAGAGGCTTGCACCAGTCCATAAATGGATCGCTGGAGCTTGCACACTTTATTAGCTCCCTTTGGATCGACAAAACCTTCCGGTTGCATCATATACAACTCTTCTTCTAGAATCCATTCAGGAATGCAGCTTTAACATCCATTTACCAAATTTCATAATCATAAAATGCGGCCATTGCTAACATGATTCAGACAGACTTAAGCATCGCTACGGGTGAGAAGGTCTCATCGTAGTCAATCCCTTGAACTTGTCGAAAACCTTTTGCAACAAGTCGAGCTTTATAGACAGTAACATTACCGTCAGCGTCTGTCTTCTTCTTGAAGATCCATTTATTCTTGATGGCTTGCCGATCATCGGGCAAGTCAACCAAAGTCCATACTTTGTTCTCATACATGGATCCCAATCTCAGATTTCATGGCCTCAAGCCATTTTGCAGAATCTGGGCTCACCATCGCTTCTTCATAGTTCGTAGGTTCGTTATGGATAGTAACATAACCTCCAAAACAGGATTACCGTAACACTTTGGTGCGGATCTTACTCTGGTTGACCTACGAGGTTCAGTAACAACTTGATCTGAAGTTTCATGATCATCATCATTAACTTCCTCACTAATTGGTGTAGACGTCACAAGAACCGGTTTCTGTGATGAACTACTTTCCAATAAGGGAGCAGGTACTGTTACCTCATCAAGTTCTACTTTCCTCCCACTCACTTCTTTCGAGAGAAACTCCTTCTCTAGAAAGGATCCATTCTTGGTAACGAATGTCTTGCCTTCGGATCTGTGATAGAAGGTGTACCCAACAGTTTCCTTTGGGTATCCGATGAAGACACATTTCTCCGATTTGGGTTCGAGCTTATCAGGTTGAAGCTTTTTCACATAAGCATCGCAGCCCCAAACTTTAAGAAATGACAAATTTGGTTTCTTGCCAAACCATAGTTCATAAGGCGTCGTCTCAACGGATTTCGATGGTGCCCTGTTTAACGTGAATGCAGCCGTCTCTAAAGCATAACCCCAAAACGATAGCAGTAAATCAGTAAGAGACATCATAGATCGCACCATATCTAGTAAAGTACGATTACGACGTTCGGACACACCATTACGCTGTGGTGTTCTGGGTGGCGTGAGTTGCGAAACTATTCCGCATTGTTTCAAATGTAGACCAAACTCGTAACTCAAATATTCTCCTCCACGATCAGATCGTAGAAACTTTTTTTCTTGTTACGATGATTTTCAACTTCACTCTGAAATTCTTTGAACTTTTCAAATGTTTCAGACTTATGTTTCATTAAGTAGATATACCCATATCTGCTTAAATCATCTGTGAAGGTGAGAAAATAACGATACCTGCCGCGAGCCTCAACATTCATTGGACCACATACATCAGTATGTATGATCTCCAACAAATCAGTTGCTCGCTCCATAGTTCCGGAGAACGGCGTTTTAGTCATCTTGCCCATGAGGCATGGTTCGCAAGTACCAAGTGATTCATAATCAAGTGATTCCAAAAGTCCATCAGTATGCAGTTTCTTCATGCGCTTTACACCAATATGACCCAAACGGCAGTGCCACAAATAAGTTGCACTATCATTATCAACTCTGCATCTTTTGGCTTCAACATTATGAATATGTGTATCACTACTATCGAGATTCAACAAAAATAGACCACTCTTCAAGGGTGCATGACCATAAAAGATATTACTCATATAAATAGAACAACCATTATTCTCAGATTTAAATGAATAACCGTCTCGCATCAAACAAGATCCAGATATAATGTTCATGCTCAACGCTGGCACCAAATAACAATTATTTAGGTCTAAAACTAATCCCGAAGGTAGATGTAGAGGTAGCGTGCCGACGGCGATCACATCGACTTTGGAACCATTTCCCACGCGCATCATCACCTCATCCTTAGCCAGTCTTCGCTTAATCCGTAGTGCCTGTTTCGAGTTGCAAATATTAGCAACAGAACCAATATCAAATACCCAGGTGCTACTGCGAGCTCTGGTAAGGTACACATCAATAACATGTATATCACATATACCTTTGTTCACCTTGCCATCCTTCTTATCCGCCAAATACTTGGGGCAGTTCCGCTTCCAGTGACCAGTCTGCTTGCAGTAGAAGCACTCAGTCTCAGGCTTAGGTCCAAACTTGGGTTTCTTCTCTTGAGCAGCAACTTGTTTGCTGTTCTTCTTGAAGTTCCCCTTCTTCTTCCCTTTGCCCTTTTTCTTGAAACTGGTGGTATTATTGACCATCAACACTTGATGCTCCTTCTTGATTTCTACCTCCGTAGCCTTTAGCATTGCGAAGAGCTTGGGAATCGTCTTATCAATCCCTTGCATGTTATAGTTCATCACGAAGCTCTTGTAGCTTGGTGGCAGTGATTGAAGAATTCTGTCAATGACGCTATCATCCGGAAGATTAACTCCAAGTTGAATAAAGTGATTGTTATACCCCAGACATTCTGAGCATATGCTCACTGACAGGACTATTCTCCTCCATCTTGCAGCTGTAGAACTTATTGGAGACTTCATATCTCTCAATCCGGGCATTTGCTTGAAATATTAACTTCAACTCCTAGAACATCTCATATGCTCCATGACGTTCAAAACGTCGTTGAAGTCCCGATTCTAAGCCGTAAAGCATGGCACACCGAACTATCGAGTAGTCATCAGCTTTGCTCTGCCAGACGTTCATAACATCTGGTGTTGCTCCTACTTCAGGTTTGGCACCTAGCGGTGCTTCCAGGATGTAATTCTTCGGTGCAGCAATGAGGATAATCCTCAAGTTACGGACCCAGTCCATGTAATTGCTACCATCATCTTTCAACTTTGCTTTCTCAAGGAACGCATTAAAATTCAACGGAACAACAACACAGGCCATCTATCTACAATCAACATAGACAAGCAAAATACTATCAGGTACTAAGTTGATGATAAATTTAAGTTCAATTAATCATATTACTTAAGAAGTCCCACTTAGATAGACATCCCTCTAATCATCTAAGTGATCACGTGATCCAAATCAACTAAACCATGTCCGATCATCACGTGAGATGGAGTAGTTTTCAATAGTGAACATCACTAAGTTGATCATATCTACTATATGATTCATGCTCGACCTTTCGGTCTCAGTGTTCCGAGCCATATCGGCATATGCTAGGCTCGTCAAGTTTAACCCGAGTATTCTGCGTGTGCAAAACTGGCTTGCACCCGTTGTAGATGGACGTAGAGCTTATCACACCCGATCATCACGTGGTGTATCGGCACGATGAACTTTGGCAACGGTGCATACTCAGGGAGAACACTTTTATCTTGAAATTTAGTGAGAGATCATCTTATAATGCTACCGTCAATCAAAGCAACATAAGATGCATAAAAGATAAACATCACATGCAATCAATATAAGTGATATGATATGGCCATCATCATCTTGTGCTTGTGATCTCCATCTCTGAAGCACCGTCATGATCACCATCGTCACCGGCGCGACACCTTGATCTCCATCGTAGCATCGTTGTCATCTCGCCAACTATTGCTTCTACGACTATCGCTACCGCTTAGTGATAAAGTAAAGCAATTACATGGCGATTGCATTGCATACAATAAAGCGACAACCATATGGCTCCTGCCAGTTGCCGATAACTTGGTTACAAAACATGATCATCTCATACAATAAAATATAGCATCATGTCTTGACCATATCACATCACAACATGCCCTGCAAAAACAAGTTAGACGTCCTCTACTTTGTTGTTGCAAATTTTACGTGGCTGCTACGGGCTGAGCAAGAACCGTTTTTACCTACGCATCAAAACCACAACGATAGTTCGTCAAGTTAGTGCTGTTTTAACCTTCTCAAGGACCGGGCGTAGCCACACTTGGTTCAACTAAAGTTGGAGAAACTGACACCCGCCAGCCACCTGTGTGCAAAGCACGTCGGTAGAACCAGTCTTGCGTAAGCATACACGTAATGTCGGTTCGTGCCGCTTCATCCCACAATACCGCCAAACCAAAGTATGACATGCTGGTAAGAAGTATGACTTGTATCGCCCACAACTCACTTGTGTTCTACTCGTGCAAATAACATCAACGAATAAAACCTGGCTCGGATGCCACTGTTGGGGAACGTAGTAATTTCAAAAAATTTCCTACGCACACACAAGATCATGGTGATGCATAGCAACGAGAGGGGAGAGTGTGTCCACGTACCCTCGTAGACCGAAAGCGGAAGCATTAGCACAACGCAGTTGATGTAGTCGTACGTCTTCATGATCCGACCGATCAAGTACCGAACGTACGGCAACTCCGAGTTCTGCACACGTTCAACTCGATGACGTCCCTCGAACTCCGATCCAACCGAGCTTTGAGGGAGAGTTCCGTCAGCACGATGGCGTGTCGACGGTGTTGATGATGCTACCGACGCAGGGCTTCGCCTAAGCACCACTACAATATTATCGAGGTGGAATATGGTGGAGGGGGCACCGCACACGGCTAAGAGATCCAAGGGATCAATTGTTGTGTCTCCAAGGGGTGCCTCCCTCCCCGTATATAAAGGAGTGGAGGAGGGGGAGGGGGTCGGCCACCCTAGGCGTGCCCCATGAGGAGTCCTACTCCCACTGGGAGTAGGACTCCCCCCTTCCAAGTGGGAGTAGGAGAGGAGACGGAAGGAGAGAGAGGGGGAAAGGAAAGGGCGGCGCCGCCCCCCCTCCTTGTCCAATCGGACTGGGGGGAAGGGGCACGCGGCTGCCCTTGGCCGCCCCTCCTCTTCTCCACTAGGGCCCTATAGGCCCATTAGTCTCCCCGGGGGGTTCCGGTAACCCCCCGGTACTCCGGTATATGCCCGAAACTCCCCGAAACCATTCTGGTGTCCGAACATAGTCGTCTAATATATCGATCTTTATGTCTCGACCATTTTGAGACTCCTCGTCATGTCCATGATCACATCTGGGACTCCGAACTACCTTCGGTACATCAAAAACACATAAACTCATAATATAACCGTCATCGAACTTTAAGCGTGCGGACCCTACTTGTTCGAGAACTATGTAGACATGACCGAGACACGTCTCTGGTCAATAACCAATAGCAGAACCTAGATGCTCATATCGGCTCCCACATATTCTACGAAGATCTTTATCGGTCAAACCGCATAACAACATACATTGTTCGCTCTGTCATCGGTATGTTACTTGCCCGAGATTTGATCGTCGGTATCTCAATACCTAGTTTAATCTCGTTACCGGCAAGTCTCTTTACTCGTTCTGTAATACATCATCCCGCAACTAACTCATTAGTTGCAATGCTTGCAAGGCTTATAGTGATGTGCATTACCGAGTGGGCCTAGAGATACCTCTTCGACAATCAGAGTGACAAATCCTAATCTCGAAATACGCCAACCCAACAAGTACCTTTGGAGACACCTATAGAGCACCTTTATAATAACCCAGTTACATTGTGACGTTTGGTAGCACACAAAGTATTCCTCCGGTAAACGGGAGTTGCATAATCTCATAGTCATAGGAACTTGTATAAGTCATGAAGAAAGCAATAGCAGAATACTAAACGATCAAGTGCTAAGCTAACGGAATCGGTCAAGTCAATCACATCATTCTCCTAATGATGTGATCCCGTTAATCAAATGACAACTCATGTCTATGGCTAGGAAACATAACCATCTTTGATCAACGAGCTAGTCAAGTAGAGGCATACTAGTGACACTCTGTTTGTCTATGTATTCACACAAGTATTATGTTTCTGGTTAATACAATTCTAGCATGAATAATAAACATTTATCATGATATAAGGAAATAAATAATAACTTTATTATTGCCTCTAGGGCATATTTCCTTCAAATACGGAGTTGCTTATTGGCATGTCGGCTTTGAATCCCCTCAATTCATTTGCTTCTTATGATGCACTCAAGGTAATGAGACTTACTGAATTCTATCCCATGGACATTTCAAGCACAGATTTGATATGGCTAGAATTTCAACTTACCAATTTTATGGATGATATGAGACAAGATGATAGGTTTAGACACTACAAAAAAATACACTTCCGTGATGACACGTGTTTGTCACAGTAGGTCACGTTTTCTGTCATGCATGTACATCGATGACAAATTTATGACAGAATGAAGATAGTCATACCTGTGCTGTCGTAGAAGTGTTCCATGACATTACCAAAATTATCATCACGGAAGTGTCCACTTCCATGACGATAAATCGTGCGTCACAGAAGTGCTTTCGTCAAGGGTGACCGACATGTGGCATCCACCGTAACGGAACGCCGTTAAGCTATCGGGTCCGGTTTTGGATTCGATAACCCGTTAACAGCCCAGACCAATGCGGATTTTCCATGTGTAAAATTCTGATTGGCTGACGGAAACACGTGTCAGCTCTGTGTTGGCACAGGTGTCACTCATCCAATGGGCGAGATGCGCCTATGATATGTTGACACGTGGACCGGCCCAAAAGTGGCCCATAAAGTTTAAATGGGCCGGCCCAACTAAAGGCCCACAAGATTTTGCAGTCCATAATGGGCCAGCCCAGCAAAAGGCCCATGAGATTTTGCGTATCGTAATGTGCCAGCCCAGCTAAAGGCCCACGAGATTTTGCGGGCCATAATGGCCGGCCCAGCTAAAGGCCCGCGAGATTTTGCGGACCATAATGGGCCGGCCCAGCTAAAGGCCCAACATTCTCAGTTAAGGCCCGTACGGCTAGTGTCAAATCGGCCCATCAATGGCCTGTCCTAAACTTGTCATCATCGCGGCCCATGGTCACTTCTGGCCCGTTAACAGTCCGCTAAGTATATGGGCCGAATTACGGCCCGGTGTATTTCCGGCCTGTTAAAGGTCCTGCTTCATTTGGGCCCATTTACAGGCCATTGAAACTTTTGGCCCATAAACGACCGTGAAGGATTTGGGTCATATTCGGCCATGTCTGACATTCGGCTTGTTAGAGGCCCACTATAGATTTGGGCTACTTTCGGCCTGTTGTGATTTTCGGCCTATTAACGTCGGACGAAATCCATGGGCCATATGCGGCCCAACGTCACATCCGGCCCATTAACGGCCCATATAAAAATGACGATAATCTAGCCCGACCAAACTTCCGGCCTGTTAAAGGCCCGTGTATTAGGTCGGCGCATTTACGGCCCGTCCGAATTTCGGCCTGTGAAAGATCCACATCGTAAATGCGCCGAATCTCACTTTCGGTCTTTTTGGCCCATGTTTTTTATGGGCTCGAGATATTTACACCTATAAATGGCCTATTCTTACTAAGGGCCCAAATTATGTTTAGGCCTGTTAAAGGCCCACTATGGGCACAAGCCTACCAGAAAAATATGAAATCTTATGCTGATTTAGGCCCAGATATTTTAGTGGGCTACATGCAAATTTCGGCCCATAATCGTTTTTAGCCCAATTGGAATGGGCCCGACGAATGTTGGCATGTTGGGCTCTTACAAAGCTTTCGGCCGAATACATTACTAAGATATACCTACACTATACAAAAATAGCGTCGTAATTATTGCAGCCTTTGGAAGCATCATAAATGCTGTATCACAACAAAATAAATTCCAACCATACAACAAAAGGCCTGTTGGCATAAAGTTTACAGTCCTTGCAGATAAAAGCACCATCAGATGTATAGAAGCACAGATCATTTGACCTGAGTGCTAATGTTTCAGGCTATAGAATCTGATGGAGCAGCACGATCTTCACCTTTTTTCCGCCATTGCTCTTGAACAACGAAGCGAATGTCTGATAGTCTGGTTTCAAAACCATTCATATCTTGACGACATTTGTCAAACTATTCTTGTTTCCAAAACGACGTCCATTAGGGATTCGACTTGTGTCTGGAGCACAGATATATCACTCTGTCTAGCAGGAAGATTTTGTTCAGTAGGTGATTTGGACGAGGTTACCTTGACAACCAACCCAGAATTACACAGGAAGGTGCTTTTTGCACTGTTAGTGGAGAGATACTGACTCACTACAGCAAGAGGTGACATTGTGCCTGTGGTAGCCTCGTCACCTTCAGGTGGTTGTGGCTGTTCAATCATTTTTTCCATAGCTTCCTGAAAGTTTGAACTTGTAGATTAGTCTACCAGATAAGTTACTAATGAGACAAAAACAAACAAAGTAGGTTACACGTTTATACATAACTTATTATGGTGAACTACTGTAATACATTAGCATGTATTGTAGTGCCAACTACATAATAAAATCACTTTCGGAACATATGTCCATGTAGCATGCCTACTGTATTGTCTATTTCCTCACATTCGTTGACATCTAAGGATAAAGAGACATGGTTTAAAGTAGGATGAACATAGTATGACATCATTCATATCATGGGCAAACAGATATAAAACAAACAGGCTATTTTATCATTGTGTGTGCACGTGAACATAACAACTAGAATACAGATCAAGACCAAAAGAATATCCTTCATCTCTTTTAAACCATCTAAGGTGAAATGATACATTAAGACAACTGTGTATAAAAGTGAACAGAGTAACTGACATTGGCTGCAAACCAAGTAGTTAAATGAACACATCACAGTACCAATCAGTTCAAAGGCAGGAGGAGTAAGGACTTACAATAGCGGCTTGAACTGGTGTGCTCATGCCCTTCATCTTGCTGGTGTGGCAATCCTTGAAGATTTGCACTGCATCGGTTCAGGTTCTTTTTGGCCCACACAGGCTTTCCTCTGTATTTGGAACAAGTCAATATAGATACGATATTATGGCACAGAAAAAAGAAGGAAGTAGCAGCTATTTACAAGAGCCTCGCAGTGTGCAATATAGCTACGAGATCCTGTTGTCTGTTGGAAATTCACTTTAGAACGGTTGGTCTTGTTCTTCAAACAGTTAGCCTAGAAGAAGATACACTTGTAAGGCACATACATAAATACAAGTTCAATATGTGGTCTGATCAAATACATATAGCCTACCTGATACTTTGGATCAGACCAGTGTTTAATGAGGGCTGTCCAGTCTTCATCTGTAATATATTCCACTGGAGATGTTTGGGTGATATCATTGTTAGGCTTGCCTTCAAAGTGAGATTTTCTAAGGTGGTACCGATACTGTCGCAGAGCAGACTGAAAAACATGAGTGCATGCTTGTTTAGTTGCATCATCTTTCGGATCCAACTTGAACCTCATCTATTGAAAAAAGAATGTGAGTCTTATTAGGAGGAAGCTAGAAAGTATGGGACAGAGCAAGACAATATTACTAATTGCGATGAATGACATTACTTACAGATAAATGGTCAAGGATGGTGTTAAACTGGGTATTGTCTTTCTCATTCCTGTACTGGATCCACATTGGGAGGATACGTGCATGACACCTAATGGCAACGGCTGCCTCTGATACTAACTTGGCTGACTTTGTAGCATCACGTGGCCTTTTTAAACCTGCCTCAAAATGGATCTCCATTCTTCCTCCTTTAGATTTTCTTAATCTGTCAAGCATTATCCCTGATGTCTGTTTCCGCTTGCGTCATGGTGCCAGTTCAACAACGAATATGGAAAGTGTTAGTGTACATCAAACTGCGAGAGTACATATAAAGGAGCATGCAACTGCAACTTGACTCGGTCAGCTACCATCTTGGTGTTGATGCTCATGAGGTTCATCTGATCTTGCCAAGTCCTGTTGTGTCAGCAGTGCTTTGGAAGTAGTGTTAGGTGTGAAGGCAGCTTGGGAACTGGCCAGTTCCGGAGCAAACGAACGAGTAACTCGTTGAGATGATGGTACAGTTGAAGCGGATGCTGCAGCTGGTGGAGCAGGTGATACTGTGTTTGTAGATTTAGCCGGTTGACTTGGACCTTCTACTGCACTATAAGTACCAGCAGAATCTAGACGACAGATCCTTTTTCGTTTCACCCGACGAGTAACACCACTCCCTACTATATTATTTTCCTTGCTCTTTTTTGACTTTGCCATGTCAAGCCGTACCCACAACACAAAAGAATAAAATCGCTCTTCAGAACTCATTGATGCATGATACAGACAAGCTATACTTTGATGTAAGACAACCATATGAGGATGGAATATGTAAGAAAAACAGGACGACATGACATATTCACAGCTACGATGTGTAAACTAAGCAGAAAGTTTTTCAAGAAAATAGAAGTAATGCAAGCTAGACACCATATGAAAGATGCAACCAATATTACTTTGCCAAGTTAAAAGTGTCTTGTCATAAGTGGCAATTAGAAAAATTAGAAGCAGTACAACGTAGAAATCAATGCAAGATGCAACCACTATCAAACTTCCATGCTAAAAGTGTCCAATCACGAGTGACTGATGCGGGATACACAACAACAATACGTTGATGTAAGAACATGGTATGATAGAGAGATGCAGTGTATTCTAGACACAGAACGCCATGTCATATGCACATGTATAACGTATAAACTCAGCAGGTGCAATTTAATCAAAATAGAAGAAATACAGGCTAGACAACATATGCAACATGAAACCAATTATCACACTGTCAACTTAGAGCAAGCACCTGCGATGGTGGAGTACGGGAGATGAACTCATCATGTAGACTTGGGACTTTAACTTCATTAGCAGTAGCAGTAGCAAATCTAGAGAGTCTTTGTTTGCGTCGGTGCGGAGGACCACCAACATCCCCTAACTTACTCTTTTCCTTCCTATTTCCTGATATTGCCTTATGAAGTCAAAACCACAAGAAGATGAATAAAATTAGCTCTGCGTAACTGGTTGATGCATGATACAGACGAACACTACTTTGATGTAAGGCAAGCGCAGGATAGGAGGATGGAATATATACAAAAAAAAGATAGCGTTTCATATTCACACGTACGATAGGAGGATGGAATATGTATGAAAAAACAGTAAGCGGAAGGCATTTCAACAAAATTAGAAGAAATGAAAGCTAGGCACCATATGAACATGCAACCAATATCACTCTATCAGGTAAAAAGTGTCTCGTCGTAAGTGCCATTTCAAGAAATTAGAAGCAGTACAAGCTAGAAGACAATGCAAGATGCAACCTACATCACAGTCCCAAGTTAAATGTGTCTTATGGATAAGTGATCGTTGCAGGTACATGTTGTAAGGTACGCAGATGCAATTCAACATAATCAGAAGCAATACAAACCAGACATCATACAGAAAACGCAACCACATATAACAGTTCCAAGTTAGAGCAAGCACCTGTGATGGTGGAGTAGGGGAGATGTGCTCATCATGTACACGTATGTTCTAGAAACAGGAACACGTGTCATATTCACATGCATTATGTGTAAAGTAAGCAAATGCAATTCAACAAAGTTAGAAGCAATACAAGCTAGACATCATACGCAACATGCAACCACATATAATAGTGCCAAGTTAGAGCAAGCACCTGTGATGGTGGAGTAGGGGAGATGTGCTCATCATGTACACGTATATTCTAGAAACAGGAACACGTGTCATATTCACAGGCATTATGTGTAAAGTAAGAAGATGCAATTCAACAAAGTTAGAAGCAATACAAGCTGGACATCATACGCAACATGCAACCACATATAATCGTGCCAAGTTAGAGCAAGCACCTGTGATGGTGGAGTAGGGGAGATGTGCTCATCATCTACACAACTACATTGACTGTCTAGCCTTGCGTTGTCTTGCGAATCTTGTTGGGAGGATGGCGGAGTAGAATCTGTAGAGAACCTCCGTTTCAGTTGCTCGGAAGGACCACCATCATCCAATGCCTTGCCAATTTCCTTCAGCTTTATTGATTTTGCATTGTGAGGTCAAACCGACAAGAAAAAGGAATATAATTCGCTCTTCAGAACTCATTCATGCATGATACTGACGAACACTACTCTGATGAAAGGCAAAGTCATGATACAAGGATGGAATATGTACGAAAAAATGGACGGCTTGACATATTCACACCTATGATGTGGTAACTAAGCAGAAGGCACTTCAACAAATTAGAAGCACTGCAAACTAGACACCATAAGAAAGGTGCAATCAATATCACTCTGCCAAGTTAAAACTGTCTCGTCATAGGTGGCGTTCATCAAACTAGAAGCAATACATGCTAGAAATAATATTCAAGACGCAAACCAATATCACACTGCCAACTTAAAGGTGTTCCATCATAAGTGACTGATGCAGGATACACAAGAAGAGTAGTTTCATGTAAGAACATGGTGTGATAGACACATATAGTATGTACCAAAAACAGGAAAGCGTGTCATATTCACACGTATCATGTGTAAGCTAAGCAGATGCAATTTACACTAATTAGGAGCAATACAAGCTAGACACCATATGCAACATGCAACCAGATATCACACTGCCAAGTTAGAGCAAGCACCTTGGATGGTGGAGCAGGGGAGCGGAGACTTGAACCTTGTAATGCACTATCAGTACAAGGAGAATCGGTAGAGATGCTTCGTTTACGTTGCTGCAGAGGACCACCATCATCGCCTTCCTTACTCTTTTCCTTCCTCTTTCTTGATTTTGCCTTGTCAAGTCAAACCCACAAGAAAAAGGAATAAAATTTGCTCTTCAGAACTCATTGTTGCATGATACTGACGAACACTACTCTAATGAAAGGCAAAGTCATGATACGAGGATGGAATATGTACGGAAAAATGGACGGCTTGACATATTCACACCTATGATGTGCTAAATAAGCAGAAGGCACTTCAACAAATTAGAAGCACTGCAAACTAGACACCATATGAAAGGTGAATCAATATCACTCTGCCAAGTTAAAACTGTCTCGTACCAGGTGGCGTTCATCAGACTAGAAGCAATACATGCTATAAATCATATTCAAGACGCAAACCAATATCACACTGCCAACTTAAAGGTGTTCCATCATAAGTGACTGATGAAGGATACACAAGAAGAGTAGTTTCATGTAAGAACATGGTGTGATAGACAGATATAGTATGTACCAAAAATAGGAAAGCATGTCATATTCACACGTATCATGTGTAAGCTAAGCAGATGCAGTTTACACTAATTAGGAGCAATACAAGCTAGACACCATATGCAACATGCAACCAGATATCACACTGCCAAGTTAGAGCAAGCACCTTGGATGGTGGAGTAGGGGAGCAGAGACTTGGACCTTGTAATGCACTATCAGTACAAGGAGAATCGGTACACATGCTTCGTTTACGTTGCTGCAGAGGACCACCATCATCGCCTTCCTTACTCTTTTCCTTCCTCTTTCTTGATTTTGCCTTGTCAAGTCAAACCCACAAGAAAAAGGAATAAAATGTGCTCTTCAGAACTCATTGATGCATGATACTGACGAACACGACTTTCATGTAAGGCGGCCGCATGATAGGAGGATGGAATATGTATGAAAAACAGGACGACGTGACATATTGACATGTATGATGTATAAAGTGTAAACTAAGCACAAGGTTCTTGAACTTGTTAGAATCAATGCAAGCTAGAAACCATATGAAAGATGAAACCAATATCACTCTGCCAAATTAAAAGTGTGCCCTAACAAATGTATTTGACCAAATTAGAAGCAATACATGGCAACAAGCTAGAAATAATATGCAATATGCAACGAATAAAGGTGACTCATCGTAAGTGATTGATGCAGGATACAGAAGAGAGGTAGTTTCATGTAAGAACAAGGTTAACACATAGATGTAGTGTGTACAAAAAATAGGAAGGCATGTCATATTCACAGGTATAATTTGTAAACTAAGCAGATGCAATTTACCCTAATTAGAAGCATTATGAGCTAGACACCGTATGCAACATGCAACCACATATCACACTGCGAAGTTAGAGCAAGCACCTGTGATGGTGGTGTGGGGGAATTGCGGTCATCAACTAGAGACCTACGTTGACTATCTTCATTTAGCCTTGCTGTTTCTTGAGAATCATGTGGGGAGGATGACACTGCACTCTTTAAACGAGTATGGCGTCTCACAGTAACCCACCCGGGTGACTGTCTCATGATAAGTGATTGACGAGGGATACAAAAGAGCATTAGTTTGATGTACGAACATGGTTAATAGACATATGTAGTATGTATAAAAAACAAGAAGGCATGTCACTATCAAAGGTATAATATGTAAAGTAAGCAGATGCAATTTTACCAAATTGGAAGCAATACAAGCTAGACACCATATGCAACATGCAACCACATTTGACAGCGCGAAGTTAAAGCAAGCACCCGGGATGGTTGTGTGTGGCAATTGAGATCATCAACTGCAGAGCTACGTTTACTGTCTCCAACTACTGACACTTCATCCTTTAGAGCGCTGAAACGCTTAGTGCTTATCTTCGAATTACACTGGAGCGACTTCTGTCTTTTCTTTTCAGCATTCATCAACACTACGTCAGAGTCTGAAATACCCATGCATAAAAAAACAATAGTGTGAGTATGGGTGAAGTGTGTGCACAATTAGTATAGTGTAAAGGTAGCACATAGCAGGTCGGTGAGAAATAAATGACGGGAGACATATGATAGCTCTACAACATGCATGGCACACTAAATTACTACAGGTTTCTATGAAAATAACATTCAACTGAAAACAAATAGGTCAGCCCATTTTTTCTGCACCGTCCGATGTACAAAGAACGGGCATATCGCCTTCATCTACCTAAAGCAGTGAGTGTTGACGATCTTCCTCGAAACGGCAGCGACCCCCGGCCCAGTCCCCTGCCTGCGCCCTCCCCTCGACCTCACCGCACCGCCGTGCTTGGCACCGCCCCCCGGCAATCCATTCAAGCCCCGCCGACCTCCAGATCCGGCGCAAGCAGCTCCTGCGCCCCACACCCCTATGATAGACACCGATGCGCCGCTTCCCCGACGAACAGGCGGACTAGGTGCTCCGCGCGCCTAAGCGGGTGCTGCTTCTTTTAATTGCGGTTCGACTGACCCTGAAATGAAATCCAGGGGGGCTACTGACCTCTAGCAAAGGTGAAATAGTAAAGGGAGGAAACCTTGTGCATTTAGTATCACGAAGAAGATGCAGTAAGAAGCGCTCAACTAGTTTCTTTCGTGGGATGAATACTGTGTGAGCAGAGACGTAAGGTTTGCATGAATAAGGGAAGAGGAGTAGCTCTTTCTGCTGGAAGTGATGTGTCCTCCTTCTGTTTTTCCAACGATCTTCTTGTGGTTCGCTGGAAGTGAGAAGTTGTGGAGGACGGTGCAGCCTTGGACGAACCCATGGCCAAGTTGTTGAGTGTGGTGCGGTGGCCGTCTGTCGGCGGCGGGGAAGCAGATCCGAGGCGGCGACGACGGCGTAGCGGGAACAGCTCCGGTGCGGTGGACGGTTGCGACAGTGGAGCGGCAGCAGTGAGGCGCAGGACGGCGTGGTCGGAGTGGTTCTGGTACGGCGCATGTCGGCGTCGGCGTCGTGGAGGCAGCTCTACCTCGACTTCAGCTGCTAAGTCCTTGAGGGCGTTGCGGTTGCGGTTGCACTAGACGACGACGTCGGGGTACTGGCTCCGGCGTGATGGAGGAGGGCGGCGGTGGATTGGGCGCTATGGGGTGGAGGACGGAGGAGGCTGGGGTTTCGCGGCTGGTGGAGAGGGCGTTTTGGCGCCCATGGAGTATGAATGGGGAAACGAAGGGAGGCGGGGAACTAAGGGGGAACAATGTTTCGGTTTGGGACGCGCTTGTTTGAAATTTGGGGAAAGTTACAAACTTTTCCCCATCTAAAATAAGGACATATTGCGGGTTGGGGGTAGGACAGTAATCTCAGGTGTCCCAAATGTGGGCGGGATAGATTTCGGCCGAGCGCATGGGTGTTTAGGCGCCCACGGCGTATGAATGCTTCTCGGAGGCGGTTGAGACTGGCGTCTTGGTGAAGTTACAAACCTACCCCGGTTTATACCTTTGGACATCGGGCCGATAGGCTACACGGGCCAGAGTTAGGACAGTAATTTCCTACCACCAAACATTAGTCTCGTGCGGTTTCGGGTGACCAGAGGCCTATTTGGCGCTTCGTTCAATATTTGGGAGCAGAAGCATTAACGTTTTCGGTTCTCTTGAATTGAACATTGAGGATTTGTCAAACTTCACAAATCTTTACTCTTGAAAATCCTAAAGCTACGATTATTTTGGAATGGAGGTGGTACATTTGAATATACATTGTGCACGAGTATATATTTAACTTACCTCAGTTCATGCATGGTTCCAGATATAATCTCCTTGGTTGCAAAAAAAAGTTAGACATGCGGATGAATATATATAGCATGTTCAAACGCACAACAAAGATTGATGCCCCCTTTTACATCTGATTTACAAATGCCATTATCTCGGGTTCAAATAGATGAATGCACTTCCTATGAATTCGAATCTTCGAAACCCCCTTTATGTTGAATTCGACATGTATTCTATTTCGTAGCAAGCAATTTGGAATGTATCCATGCAAGTGACAAATGTATAAAGTGCTTCACACTAACAACATGGAGTGCACTAATTAATGTTTATATATGAATTGCAAAAGCATCCATTGCCTGTATTTCAAACCGCTCTCACTCTATGGATCGATATTATGAAATAAACACATGCACATGCTAGAATTCAATAGAGTATGGGTGTCTGATAGACCGATTTTCGTCCATACGCAATTTGCAAAATTCATGATCTCATCAAAAAATAATAATGCCATTAATATTTTAATTTAATGCGTAGAACCGCCTTTTACACGTAAATGCACTATGCCTCGGCCCGTTCTCACAAACGCGCTATATATCTCTCTATCTACCGCATAAGTGCACACACTTTATATGCATCGGCATTTCTCTTTCACACATGCTCACAATCTCTCTCGGGGTGTCGGGGAGTCTCATGCACATGCTCTTTCTGTATCTCTCTCTCTCTCTCTCTCTCTCTCTCTCTCTCTCTTTGACTACTATGTACCACTCTTTTCACTAATCTCAGTTGGAAAACACTATTTCTCTCACATGCATATATACACACGCACGGTCTCTACTAGCCCTCTATACGAACATATATGTGCCTACGTGTCTCCCGCACGCACATTATCTTTAGGCCTCTCTCGCACACATTGCCCCCCCAGACACACCTCTCTCTTAGTAGTTGGCAGATATGATTCCATCATATCATTCGGTAGGATACCCCTGACTGTTAGGCTGGATGGTAATACGAGGCAAAGTTTTACCCTAGTTCGGACCCTTGAAGTTGAGGAAAAAGCCTACTCCTGGTACTGTATATTAGTGATAGGGGTGTGTACAAAGTACACGTGAATACCAGGCATTGTGCATGTGTGTATACTATCGACGAACTAGCCCCCAAGCTTCTATAACATACTGGGGGCCTAGGGTTAAAAATCATATATACTCGGCTTATCACCAGTGGGGATAGAGTCCTCCGCGACTCTTGTAGCTAGCTTCGTGTTGTACGCCGAGTCCTCCACATGGGTCTTCGTATAACGCGTCTCGATCCAACCTATGTGGCGTAGGATGGAACCGACCCATGAGTCCTCATGTTGACCCACCACAACTAGAAATGATGTGCCCACCACACCACACACACAATCGGCCACTAAGAAAATAAGCATATACAATAGTACAATGTTATACATGAAAGTTAATTGCATGGTGCATCCAAAAATATTTGTTCTGCATTGTGAATGTTTATATATTCTCCTAAAATATTAGTCACGGGAAAGAGAAACGAAGGGCATATCTCTCCTTGTCTCCACCGGACATCCCCTCTTTCTACACCACTTTCACGTACGCACACAAACTATATCTCGGCCCTCTAAAAGTATGCATGCCCACGACACATTCACGCATGACAGTCACTGTATTTCAAGCTAAAGCACTATACGGTCACTAGAGTTCAGAATATGCTCATTACGGTCACCGTATACATTCTTGTGGTGATCACACGGTATCTAGCTCACGATACGTCTCCGTATTTTGTTGATGACACCGATGGACTTTGCATTTGATGCGTGCTCCGTATTTTGTTGACGACACTTATGGTCATTGTATTTGAAGCGAAAGCACGATATGGTCACTGGACTTCAGAATAAGCTCATCACGGTCACCACATACATTTTGTCGTGCTAACCAACATGTGGTTGGATGGTTAGGAGGACAGTGGTTTCTCGAGCCCACCAGGGTTAAAGTCCCGGTGCTCGCATTTATCCTGGGTTAATTTCAGTATTTTCCGGCGATGTGCATTCAGTTGGAGGAGACGCTCCACTCCACTACGAGGCACCTATGGTGACTTTGTAAAATCTCAAGATCATATTCTGGCCCACTCTCTCGAAGGTGCTCATAGGGGTAGGGTCTGCGTGTGTGCGCTTATAGCAGTGAGTGCTTGCGCGTATAAATGAGCCCTTGCGTCTATACCGTGTTAAAAAATACATGACATGATTATACGGTCACTGGCTCACCCGTACAACTTCATATTTTGTTGATGACACAATCAATTGACCAGTCAAACGTTCCATGTGGCGCAACTAGTGTTGCACCATCGGGGCGCATAACTGTGGGGCCCACCTGTCATCCCATATATGAAAGAAAGAAATGGTAGTTTGAGTCTGTACTGTGTTAATGAAATACATTTTAGCGTGATCATACGGTCACTGGCTCACCATACAGCTCCGTAATTTGTTAATGACACGATCAATTGACCAGTCAAACGGTCCACATTCAGCAGCGCACATTACCATAGGGCCCACCCGTTAGCGCGTATATGAAGGACAGAAATGGTAATAAATTAGTGGTCGGTGGGTACTCGAAGTCGTGAGACCTCTGGTTGGCAGTCGCCGGCGGTGGGGGGCGCGTTGATTGGGCGGTGGGGTGGGGATCGCCGGA